>NW_025533696.1:5000-147500 GCF_020615455.1 Coregonus clupeaformis
AGAGACAGTATAACTCTTCTCCCAGTAATACCAGAGACAGTATAACTCTTCTCCCAGTAATACCAGAGACAGTATAACTCTTCTCCCAGTAATACTAGTATAAGTCTCAGTCAGAAAGAGACAGTATAACTCTTCTCCCAGTAATACTAGTATAAGTCTCAGTCAGAAAGAGACAGTATATATCTTCTCCCAGTAATACTAGTATAAGTCTCAGTCAGAAAGAGACGGTATATATCTTCTCCCAGTAATACTAGTATAAGTCTCAGTCAGAAAGAGACAGTATATATCTTCTCCCAGTAATACTAGTATAAGTCTCAGTCAGAAAGAGACAGTATAACTCTTCTCCCAGTAATACTAGTAGAGGTGTCAGCCAGAGACAGTATAACTCTTATCCCAGTAATACCAGTGGAAGTCTCAGTCAGAGACAGTATAACTTCAGGATAAAATATTAAAATGTAAATAGTTGTTTTTATTTGTCTTCTGTTTGTCTTCTTTGAAAGTGATGAAGATGATGCAGATGGTGATGATGACCAATTCAGTAAATGGGTATTCAATTATATAGATTGAGACACACTAACCATTTCCTTGAAATAGCCCACGTGTCCTGCGTGTTTTCTGAACGGATCTCATGCTGCAAGTCTGTGGTCGCGTTATGAAACATTTTCAAACTGTCTGTTCAGTTTAAAACCACAAGAGAACACCATAGAAGATTCTGAGAGGGAAGAATGGGCGGGTCAAGTAAAATGTCCACTTCTATTTCAGCACTAAAGTACTGTCTATGTTGTATCAAGAAATACAAACATCCTAAGAAATAGCCGGTTGTTCCACATTTATTTTCAACTTGATATCAGAACAACATTTATGTCAACATGAAGATTTTTTTCAATTTTACAAAAAAGTCAAACTTTCAACATAGGCCAGAAATACAGTATTTCATAATGTCAATGTCACTTACATGTTGGGCACAACACATTATATACAGAATATTTATATACATATTTATTTCTTATATATTTTATACTAATGTAAAATAAAGTTACATGATAGAGAAGTGAATAACCAAAAGAAGTCTCCCAGTCTAGTCCAGAAGTCTCCCAGTCTAGTCCAGAAGTCTCCCAGACTGGTCCAGAAGTCTCCCAGTCTGGTCCAGAAATCTCCCAGTCTAGTCCAGAAGTCTGCCAGTCTGGTCCAGAAGTCTCCCATTCTGGTCCATAAGTCGATTATTAATGAATTCATTAGATTGTCTGATATCACAGTTGGGAGAAAAGACTTCAAACTACACTGTAAAAAAAATAGGCCAGTTACCTTTAAGTTACTGTAAAAAAAAAGTACAGTATATTATTGTAAATGCAACAGAAACTTTGGTTTGTAATGTACTGTTAAACCTGAGTTTCTTTGGAATTAACAATAACATACTGTACTTTTTTTAAGTAATGTGTTTGGTTGCAGTACGTTTCCGTAAAAACAACAGGATTCTTTTTACAGTGTACTTGCTAGCATCTAGTAAGTGAGTATCTTAAGTAGACTCAGCGATATGAAGTACACCAGAAACAAAATTGTAGACCTGCACCAGGCTGGGAAGACTGAATCTGCAATAGGTAAGCAGCTTGGTTTGAAGAAATCAACTGTGGGAGCAATTATTAGGAAATGGAAGACATACAAGACCACTGATAATCTCCCTCGATCTGGGGCTCCACGCAAGATCTCACCCCGTGGGGTCAAAATGATCACAAGAACGGTGAGCAAAAATCCCAGAACCACACGGGGGGACCTAGTGAATGACCTGCAGAGAGCTGGGACCAAAGTAACAAAGCCTACCATCAGTAACACACTACGCCGCCAGGGACTCAAATCCTGCAGTGCCAGACGTGTCCCCCTGCTTAAGCCAGTACATGTCCAGGCCCGTCTGAAGTTTGCTAGAGTGCATTTGGATGATCCAGAAGAGGATTGGGAGAATGTCATATGGTCAGATGAAACCAAAATATAACTTTTTGGTAAAAACTCAACTCGTCGTGTTTGGAGGACAAAGAATGCTGAGTTATATCCAAAGAACACCATTCCTACTGTGAAGCATGGGGGTGGAAACATCATGCTTTGGGGCTGTTTTTCTGCAAAGGGACCAGGACGACTGATCCGTGTAAAGGAAAGAATGAATGGGGCCATGTATCGTGAGATTTTGAGTGAAAACCTCCTTCCATCAGCAAGGGCATTGAAGATGAAACGTGGCTGGGTCTTTCAGCATGACAATGATCCCAAACACACCGCCCGGGCAACGAAGGAGTGGCTTCGTAAGAAGCATTTCAAGGTCCTGGAGTGGCCTAGCCAGTCTCCAGATCTCAACCCCATAGAAAATCTTTGGAGGGAATTGAAAGTCTGTGTTGCCCAGCAACAGCCCCAAAACATCACTGCTCTAGAGGAGATCTGCATGGAGGAATGGGCCAAAATACCAGCAACAGTGTGTGAAAACCTTATGAAGACTTACAGAAAACGTTTGACCTGTGTCATTGCCAACAAAGGGTATATAACAAAGTATTGAGAAACTTTTGTTATTGACCAAATACTTATTTTCCACCATAATTTGCAAATAAATTCATTAAAAATCCTACAATGTGATTTCTGATTGATTGGACATGATTTGGAATGGCACACACCTGTCTATATAAGGTCCCACAATTGACAGGCCATGAGGTCGAAGGAATGATGGACTCCATCATTCTTAAACGGAAGAAGTTTGGAACCACCAAGACTCTTCCTAGAGCTGGCCGCCTGGCCAATATGAGCAGTCGGGGGAGGAGGGCCTTGGTCAGGGAGGTGACCAAGAACCCAATGGTCACTCTGACAGTGCTCCAGAGTTCCTCTGTGGAGATGGGAGACCCTTCCAGAAGAACAACGATCTCTGTAAGCACTCCACCAATCAGGCCTTTGTGGTAGAGTGGCCAGACGGAAGCCCCTAATCAGTAAAAGGCACATGACAGCCCGCTTGGAGTTTGTCAAAAGGCACCTAAAGGACTCTCAGACCATGAGAAACAAGATTCTCTGGTCTGAGAAAACCAAGATTGAATTCTTTGGCCTGAATGCCAAGCGTCATGTCTGGAGGAAACCTGGTATCATGTTTACGTTGAAGCATGGTGGTGGCAGCATCATGCTGTGGGGATGTATTTCAGTGGCAGGGACTGGGAGACTAGTCAGGATCGAGGGAAAGATAAACGGAGCAAAGTACAGAGATATCCTTGATGAAAACCTCCTCCAGAGCGCTCAGGACCTCAGACTGGGTCGAAGGTTCACCTTCCAACAGGACAACGACCCTAAGCACACAGCCAAGACAACGCAGGAGTGGCTTCGGGACAAGTCTCTGAATGTCCTTGAGTGGCCCAGCCAGATCCTGGACTTCAACCCGATCAAACATCTCTGGAGAGACCTGAAAATAGCTGTGCAGCGATGCTCCCCATCCAACCTGACAGAGCTTGAGAGGATCTGCAGAGAAGAATGTGAGAAACTCCCCCAATACAGGTGTGCCAAGCTTGTAGCGTCATACCAAAGAATACTTGAGGCTGTAATTGCTGCCAAAGGTGCTTCAACAAAGTACTGAGTAAAGGGTCTGAATACTTATGTAAATGTGATATATCCTTTATTTTTTTGTCTTTGTCATTATGGGGTGTTGCGTGTAGCTTGATGAGGATTAAAAACAATTTAATCCATTTTAGAATAAGGCTGTAACGTAACTAAATGTTTAAAAAGTGTACCCTGTATAACCTGGTATCTGGATGCTGGGCAGCTTAGAATGCAGATGTACTGTCTCAATCTATGTCTAGAGCAGTGTATCTTAATCCTGGTCCTGGGGACCCAAAGGGGTGATCATTTAGTTTTAGCCTCAGTACTACACACTTGATCCCACTAATAAAGGTTTGGTGTGTAGTGCCAGGGTCCAATAATGAGTACCACTGGTTTAGAGGTTACCTGTTGTTATGACTACCGTTGTCCTGCTGACTATGACAGGGGGGCGGAGACTGGACCTAGTGATGTCAGGCTGAATAGACTGATGTAAGACTGCATTGTTGAACAGGGAACAGGAAGTGATGTGTGTAATAGCCACAGTGTGACACTGAGTAATAGATAACATTCTGCTCCTTAATAAGAATGATGTGCAGCTAAATACTAATATTGAATATTACTGTTTCTCTTCAGTACTAATACTATTACCAATGTGTGGTATACTAAAGACAATAGAGTTCTCGTACTGAAGAGAAACAAGATGGTGAAATTAAATTCCTCTGTAAATACAACAACATGAAACACGTACCGTCCAGGACTGTGAGAAGCACTTCATGAGACGTGTCTACGAATAATCTGTCCACTCCACACCAGTAGGTCCCAGAGTCTGACATCTTCAGGTTCTTGATGGTAACAGTGAAGTCTCCATCTCCTCTGTCATCTATACTGTATCTCACTCTCTCAATATAGTTCTTGCTGTCCTCAGTTTGAACCAGAATATCTGAACCAGTGCAGGTGTCCTTGCAGAAGTATTTTTTGTTGCTCTGTGCAAATATATGTGAGCATTTGATTTCCACCTGTCCTCCTTCAAGTCCAGTCACTGTCAAACCCTCTGACTCAGCTGGACACAGAGCTGTCACATGAAAACATGAGAAATAGTCCAGTTCATATTAAAACCTGTCACCCCAACACTTCATAATATATTATGAATACATAAAACACACACTAGAGTACCTACAGTATGTAATTAAACTGTAATACAACTGAGTGAACTCACCTAACAGAAGGGTAACCATGGTGATGAAGACTTTGTCCATGCTGCTCTACCACAACTCTCTCTCTCTCTCTCTCTCTCTCTCTCTCTCTCTCTCTCTCTCTCTCTCTCTCTCTCTCTCTCTCTCTCTCTCTCTCTCTCTCTCTCTCTCTCTCTCTCTCTCTCTCTCTCTCTCTCTCTCTCTCTCTCCAGTTCCAGTGTTCAATATTTCTTCTTGTTTTTTCCCGGGTAACTGTCCAGCTTCCACTTTATCTCTCTCTGTCCAACCTCTTTCAGCATGTCTACGATGATGAGTCCTTCTTCCCCATCTTTCTCTCTCTCTCTCTCTCTCTCTCTCTCTCTCTCTCTCTCTCTCTCTCTCTCTCTCTCTCTCTCTCTCTCTCTCTCTCTCTCTCTCTCTCTCTCTCGCTCTCTCTCTCTCTCTCTCTCTCTCTCTCTCTCTCTCTCTCTCTCTCTCTCTCTCTCTCTCTCTCTCTCTCTCTCTCTCTCTCTCTCTCTCTCTCTCTGTCTCTCTCTCTCTCTCTCTCTCTCTCTCTTTCTCTCACTCTCTCTCTCTCTCTCTCTTTCTCTCACACATTCTCACTTTCTCTCTCTCTGCCTCTAACTTCTGATTCTCACTAGGGTGCCTTGCCCACCCTACCATACCTCCTTGCCCACCCTACCATACCTCCTTGCCCACCCTACCATACCTCCTTGCCCATCTTACCATACCTCCTTCCCCACCCTACCATACCTCCTTGCCCACCCTACCATACCTCCTTGCCCACCGTACCATACCTCCTTGCCAATCTTACCATACCTCCTTGCCCACCCTACCACACCTCCTTGCCCACCCTACCATACCTCCTTGCCCTCCCTACCATACCTCCTTGCCCACCCTACCATACCTCCTTGCCCACCCTACCATACCTCCTTGCCCTCCCTACCATACCTCCTTGCCCACCCTACCATACCTCCTTGCCCACCCTACCATACCTCCTTGCCCAACCTACCATACCTCCTTGCCCACCCTATCATACCTCCTTGCCCACCCTACCATACCTCCTTTCCCTCCCTACAATACCTCCTTGCCCAACCTACCGTACCTCCTTGCCCACCCTACCGTACCTCCTTGCCCACCCTACCATACCTCCTTCCCCACCCTACCATACCTCCTTCCCCACCCTACCATACCTCCTTGCCCACCCTACCATACCTCCTTGCCCACCCTACCATACCTCCTTGCCCACCCTACCGTACCTCCTTGCCCACCCTACCGTACCTCCTTGCCCACCCTACCATACCTCCTTGCCCTCCCTACCATACCTCCTTGCCCACCCTACCGTACCTCCTTGCCCACCCTACCATACCTCCTTGCCAACCCTACCATACCTCCTTGCCCACCCTACCGTACCTCCTTGCCCACACTACCATACCTCCTTGCCCTCCCTACCATACCTCCTTGCCCACCCTACCGTACCTCCTTGCCCACACTACCATACCTCCTTGCCCTCCTTAACATATCTCCTTGCCCACCCTACCATACCTCCTTGCCCACCCTACCATACCTCCTTGCCCACCATACCATACCTCCTTGCCCACTCTACCATACCTCCTTGCCCTCCCTACCATACCTCCTTGCCCACCCTACCATACCTCCTTGCCCACCCTACCATACCTCCTTGCCCACTCTACCATACTTCCTTGCCCACCCTACTATACCTCCTTACCCTCCCTACCATCCCTCCTTGCCCACCCTACCATTCCTCCTTGCCCACCCTACTATACCTCCTTACCCTCCCTACCATACCTCCTTGCCCTCCCTACCATACCTCCTTGCCCACCCTACCATACCTCCTTGCCCACCCTACCATACCTCCTTGCCCACTCTACCATACCTCCTTGCCCTCCCTACCATACCTCCTTGCCCACCCTACCATACCTCCTTGCCCACCCTACCATACCTCCTTGCCCACTCTACCATACTTCCTTGCCCACCCTACTATACCTCCTTACCCTCCCTACCATCCCTCCTTGCCCACCCTACCATTCCTCCTTGCCCACCCTACCATACCTCCTTGCCCTCCCTACCATACTTCCTTGCCCACCCTACCATACCTCCTTGCCCGTCCAAATTAAATATTGAAATATTGATCATTTATTTGACTGAGACGCGCGCCGATAGAAGGACGCATCAATCTCAGTTAAAGCATCCGAGTGAAACAGCGCCCCTCTGTCTCTGTATGTGTAGACCATCTATCTAATGCTGTCTGGTCATAAAGAGTATGGCATGTCATACTATTTCTGTCCAGACAGCATCAGATACATGGACTACATATAGTAAGAAAGAGGGTCGCTGTTTCGCTGACTAGGATGCTTTCTCTGGTGAGAGAGTTTCAGTAGAGAGGAAGAGGCGAAGCGACAGGGCTCACTCTCTCCAGAATCTGTCCAAAATTAGCCCAATGTGTTTCCATGGGTAGAATAAGCAGACCTAAGCTTGTCGCCTGCATTCCCGCCATTGGGACATCAACTCGCATTGTTAGGGTGGAGACATGAGCATCTCGTCATTATATACAGATCTCTGGTTTCAGCCACTTCCGAATTAGGAAGGAAAGTTGGCGGAAGCACAGTGCACTGTTCAGATGCTGCCTCCCCCTAAAGTAAATTGATGTTTTGCCAAAATTATATAATTACTCCTGTCTAAGTAAAATCATTCAAAATACTTGACTTAGCCACAGAGGACCATTAGCTACTATTTGGGAAGCCAGCAATTTGGCCATCATGTGTGGCAATAGACCTTGCTGACCATTGTGTTGTGGCTGATAGTGAAAAGCATCTAAAATGTGTGAAGATAATGTGTCTGGAGGATAATTACAAATGTTGAGACAAGAAGAAGCGAAGGGGTGTCTGGTGAAGATATGGGCGTCCTTCTCCAGAATGCACTCAGCTCTCCAGAATGTGCTCCGCTGTCTCCAGACAATTCTTGCACATTCATTGTTACATTGTGAGAATTGTTTCCCCTTTGATAAATAAAATAAATAAAAAATCCCCATTACACATGTAACCAGTAGGCCTGGTAAATGTACCGTTTATCCCCTTCATTTGGTTACATTATTTCAGTTAATGATGGCATACAGTGTCACGCCCTGACTCAGGGGACGCTTATATGTTGAGTCAGGGTGTGTGTATTCCTTGTTGTGTTAGTTCTATGTTGTAGAATCTAGTATGTCTATTTCTATGTTGGCCGGTGTGGTTCCCAATCAGAGGCAGCTGTCGCTCGTTGTCTCTGACTGGGGACCATACTTAGGCAGCCTATTGGCACTAGTGGGTTGTGGGATCTTGTTCCGTGTTGTGTTTTGTTGTGTTGTGTTGTGTTGTGTTGTGTTTTGCTATGCTGTGCTGCGCTGCGCTGCCTTGGATGTCACGTCACGTAACGTTTGTTTATTGTTTTGTCGTTGTGTTTATTGGTTAATAAACATGTATGCATATCACGCTGCGCCTTGGTCCGTCCCGTCTATAAACGAACGTGACATACAGTGATTTACCATTGTCATTCTAGGAGTGGAAACGTTGTTTGCAGAGTTCACATCCTTCTACACTAGTCAGAAACAAGTTTTAGTTTATTTCATAACCATCATTTAGGAGTTTTATCAATGTTTTTCATTGTCTTTTGTTTGGAGTGCTCCGTGTGAGCAATAAGCATGTGTGTGGTTTCTCTGTCCTGATAACATTGAGGGAGCGTGCGCCCCTGAGCATGTCAACCTGCTGAGTTGATACAATGTTGCACTTCGTTAGCGATAGCTCAAGTCACGACAGATAGGAAGGGAGGCAGACAGGCGGAGTAGAGAGATGAATGTGATTGAAAGAACCTGAATGTTCATCTCATGAGCTGCCTGTGGTTTTTATTACAGCACCATTAATAACATGTGTGGACGTCCCGGGAAAAACACGCGCCAGCCTATAGAAATCAAATGGCTGTCCAACTGATTCGTTCTGGAGCCGGACCTGCACGTCACTTCATCAATCTAACACACTAACAGCGCCCCCTATCAGCTCATTGAAGTTACTGCGTTACAGACATGATTTGTGGAGAATAGAATAGAATAGCAGAGGAGATTTTCAAGAAGTTTTATTAGTTTAGTTTATATGACTTTAACTTTGATTCATATTTTGACTATGCTCTAACAGTGGTCTAATTGGTGGTTGGTCCCCGGCTCTGCAAGATATAGCGAAATAATTGGTGGACAACTTTTGATTCTGCTATTAAAAGTGATCTATACTGAACAAAAATATAAACGCAACATGCAACAATTTCAAAGAGTTACAGTTCAACTTGAAATAAATTCATTAGGCCCTAATCTATGGATTTCACATGCCTGGCCAGTCAAAATTGGGCCTGGGTGGGCATTGGCCCACATTTACATTTTAGTCATTTAGCAGACGCTCTTATCCAGAGCGACTTACATTTACATTTACTAACTTACAGTTAGTTACATTTTCATACTGGCCCGCCGTGGGAATCGAACCCACAACCCTGGCGTTGCAAACGCCATGCTCTACCAACTGAGCTACACGGGACATTTGGGAACCCCACTTGGGAGCCAGGCCCACCCACTTGGAAGACAGGCCAACACACCGGGGAGTCAGGTCCAGCCAATCAGAATAAGTTTTGGAGAGAAATAAGCTTTTTGTGTGTATGGAAAATGTCTGGGAACTTCTATTTCAGCTCATGAAACATGGGACCAGCACTTTACATGTTGCATTTCTATTTTTGTTCAGTATAATTGGTGGATGGCCCCAGGTTCTGATCCATGTTGTCTTCTAGAAGCTGTCCCAGGGTCAGGCTCTGGTAGATGTTGTCTTCTAGAAGCTGTCCCAGGGTCAGGCTCTGGTAGATGTTGTCTTCTAGAAGCTGTTCCAGGGTCAGGCTCTGGTAGATGTCTTCTGGAAGCTGTCCCAGTGTAAGACTGTGATAGTGGACGGCTTGGCCAGTGACGTCCATATCTACATACTCATCAATGGTCAACCCAACTCGGCCGCTGACTGCAGCTTCTATGTGATGTGGATCTATGTGGGCGTAGAGTCCAGACGTTACAGAGGTGTCTATGTGCTGAGGATCTATGTGGGCGTAGAGTCCAGACGTTACAGAGGTGTCTATGCTGTCAAGATCTATGTTTGGGGTGATTCCGGCACTTGTGACAGGGTTCATGGTCACATAGTCAGAACTGAGGGTGTTCTGGTTCTGGACGACCAGCAGCAGAGAGAGGGTGAAGAAACACAGGAACAGCAGTGCTGAGAGACACGTCACCGTGGTTAGAACCAGGAGAGTCAGCTGGGAATCTGGAGAGAGAGAGAAGAGAAACTGATGTCCACCTGGTGTATAACACACACACACACACACATACGTGCATAACTCACTGTGTTGTGTATGGTTGTTTGTCCTGTTCTGGGGAGGGCTCTCGAGGTCTGTGGTGAAAATAGCTGAAGGGAAACAGTAAAAGGTGAATTACTGCACTCTAAACACACACACACCAACACACACACGCACACACACACACAAACAAACACACACACATACATTCACGTACACACAGTTTCCCAGGAAGTGAGCAATTGAAGAGGGAACAGATCTGAGAAGAGAAACCAGCACAGTTCTCTGTTACGAGAAAAACCCCTCACCTGCTTTGATAAACAGACTCACACAGGCTCAACAATATCCTAGACCTCTATTAGACAGGGTTAGGATTAAAACACAGGCTCAACAATATCCTAGACCTCTATTAGACAGGGTTAGGATTAAAACACAGGCTCAACAATATCCTAGACCTCTATTAGACAGGGTTAGGATTAAAACACAGGCTCAACAATATCCTAGACCTCTATTAGACAGGGTTAGGATTAAAACACAGGCTCAACAATATCCTAGACCTCTATTAGACAGGGTTAGGATTAAAACACAGGCTCAACAATATCCTAGACCTCTATTAGACAGGGTTAGGATTAAAACACAGGCTTAACAATATCCTAGACCTCTATTAGACAGGGTTAGGATTAGTAGGATTCACCCTACTCTGGGAATGGTTATGTTACCCTGCTGTGGGAATGGTTATGTCACCCTATAGTGGGAATGGTTAATTTTCATTTACATTTTAGTCATTTAGCAGACATTCTTTCCAGAGCGACTTACAGTTAGTGAGTGCATACATTTTCATACTGCCCCCCCCCGTGGGAAAAGAAACCACAACCCTGGCATTGCAAGCGCCATGCTCTACCAACTGAGCTACAGGAAAACATAAAGCATTCATAAGTGGTACTTTGTTTAAAGAGGGACAGGATTAACCAATGAAACACAGAGGTAAAGTGCATACCTGGTGTAACCTGCAGTTGAATCTCACTGACATCATCCAGCAATAAGAAGATGTCCACTCCACACCAGTATTTCACAACATCCTTCAGGCTCAGAGTGTCTATGACAATGGTGAGGACTGCAGCAGTGGTGTTGTCGTACACAGAGAATCTCCCCTCTCTCACCCAGATGTCATGCTTCCCGGTCCGGATCAGGTCCCGGCAGGATAGGCGGTCATCGATCCGACAGAAGTACTTGACATTGTCCTGGTTGGTGAAGGAGTATTCACAATGAAGCTGTTGAAGAAGAGCTTGGAAGTATGCACTTCACTGTACTGTTTACAGTTGTTGTATCCTGTGCAAGTGACAAATAAACTTTGATTTGATTAGATCAATCATTTTGACTGCTACTATGAAGACATTACTCACTTTACATCAGATTTAAAATACTACATTTAACAAGGTTTGCCATCTGCTTAGTAATACATTTTGAAGCCAACAAACTTTCCTGTCTAGAAATGTAATCAGTAATGTAGTAAAAGTATTTCTGAAAACTAACTGTCACGTAGAAGGTTGACTGATCTAAGACCAGTCTATAGTGTAACAGTGTAGACCTGATCTAGGACCAGTCTCTAGTGTAACAGTGTAGACCTGATCTAGGACCAGTCTCTAGTGTAAAAGTGTAGACCTGATCTAGGACTAGTTTCTAGTGTAACAGTGTAGACCTGATCTAGGACCAGTCTCTAGTGTAACAGTGTACTGTAAACCTACCTGAGAGGAGATGTAGTAAAGTGATACAGACAGTCATCATGATTCTCTCCCAGTGAAGTCTCATCTCTCCCTGTACTGTTTCTAATCAATCCTGTCACAGTACCTTCACACTCACAAACACACACACACACACACAGAGACACACACACACACACACACCCTACACTGCTCCTGTCAGAGTACCTGTGAGTCTACTGAGTCTGCTCTCTCTGTGACGTTTCAGTGTATGTGTGTGTGTGTGTGTGTGTGTGTGTGTGTGTGTGTGTGTGTGTGTGTGTGTGTGTGTGTGTGTGTGTGTGTGTGTGTGTGTGTGTGTGTGTGTGTGTGTGTCAAGCGGTTCAAGTTGAGACTCTTCCTCTTTCTCTACATGTGCAGACACCCACACTGACAAACACACTACACACTACACACACTGTTTTAAACATTTTGATGAGTTTTAATGAAATGCTTTAAAAGGCCCAGTTTATGTACATATATAATAGATATGTAAATCTCAAAGGTACAACTGACTATTATGGCATTACTGTCTTCATTATTATAACAGCCAAAATGAAGCCAAAATGATATGACTAAACACATAGTTCATATTTACACAAATATTTACAATAATGTTGGTTGACTTTCACAAGATCTGGAGATAAAAGTGATTTTAAACCCAGATGTCATATTTCCATACATTATATACAGTAAAACCACATGAGCTGTTTTAATACAATATGTCAAGGAGGATTTGAAACATGAATGGGATTGGGGTTTTTCATGTCATTCCAAGATGGCGGCTCTGTGGTGACAACCCTTCATCTCTCTACAGGGAGCTTCCCTTCAGCCCAAATGGCACCTTGTTCTCTATAGAGCACTGCCTTTGACCAGGGCCATATGGGGGATAGGTAATAGAGTGCCATTTGAGACGCATCCCTTGTATAGATTATATAGTCCTACATTATTTTGGGTAGCTGGGCTGTAGAGTAGATGGCGTCTTCTGGAGTGTCTTTACAGCAGGGTATCTTGTAGATTCTACAGTATCTTTGGGTAACTGGGCTGTAGAGTAGATGGAATCATCCTGGGTT
Organism: Coregonus clupeaformis; assembly: GCF_020615455.1. Lineage (NCBI taxonomy): Eukaryota > Metazoa > Chordata > Actinopteri > Salmoniformes > Salmonidae > Coregonus > Coregonus clupeaformis. The sequence continues at coordinate 17,928 of NW_025533696.1, forward strand.
CCACTGGCTGTTGGAGGGCTTGAAGAGACACTAGAATCTTTGGGTAGATCCACATTAGAGTAGATGAGAGAAGCTGGGTGATCTGCAGTAGAATAGCTTGGATTTATATAGTCTTTGTGGCAGCTAGCGTTAGCAGGGTAAGTTGTAGAAGCTTGGCCAGCAGGGTAGGTTGTAGAGTCTTGACCAGCAGGGTAGGTTGTCGGGTCTTGACCAGCAGGGTAGGTTGTCGGGTCTTGTCTAGCAGGGCAGTTTGTAGAGTTTGTAGGTGATAGTAGAGTAGACTGAAGAGATGACCACAGGGAGTGTGTCTGTCTGTCTGTCTGCCTCTCTGATCTCCTCATACACACAGTCAACCTGCATAGAGAACCAATGACAACAACTACATGGTCAGATATGAAAAGAAGTGGAGGGCCGTCAACCAACGTGAGTCAAGGTGCAAACCAAACAATGTCAATGAAGAACTACATTGTTAATATGTCTGTATCTACATGTATCTAGTTTACCATCACACACAGCCAACCTCCCTGTCTATAACCTCTACTCTAGAAGTTGTTATGGACACACACACACACACACACACACACACACACACACACACACACACACACACACACACACACACACACACACACACACACACACACACGCCCTTGTATCTCTCACCTCTCCAGTAGGGTCAGGTTGTGTGTTGGAGGAGACTGGTGGTGGTGGTGGTGTTCTCCTGGTTCCTCTCCTCTGTCTGGAGAACAGGAGCAGGACCAGTCCTAACACTGTCACAATGACTACCAGACCAACACTGGTCCACACCATCCGACCTGACCACAGACAGGAGGAGAGACTTTACAGAGTACTCTATATATCATAGATATCATCAGAAAGACAAAAAGACAGACAGACAGACAGACAGACAGACAGACAGACAGACAGACAGACAGACAGACAGACAGACAGACAGACAGACAGACAGACAGACAGACAGACAGACAGACAGACAGATAATGGAGTAATGATAATAATAGTAATAATAATAAGAGGATAGATAATAAAGGTGTGATAAAGGAGGAGACTGTAGTGATCATAGTAACCATAGCAACGGAGGTCATGGTGTCAGCAGCAGCTCTCCACAAAATGAAACTTACCAGAACTCTGATTCTGTCCTGCACCAGGAGAGTAGTCTGAGGGAGGAGAATCTAGAGAGGGGAGAGAGAGAGAGAGAGAGAGAGAGAGAGAGAGAGAGAGAGAGAGAGAGAGAGAGAGAGAGAGAGAGAGAGAGAGAGAGAGAGAGAGAGAGAGAGAGAGAGAGAGAGAGAGAGAGAGCCCACCTTCTTCAACATATATATCAACAAATTGACGAGGGCACTAGAACAGTCTGCAGCACCCGGCCTCACCCTACTAGAATCTGAAGTCAAATGTTTGCTGATGATCTGGTGCTTCTGTCCCCAACCAAGGAGGGCCTACAGCAGCACCTAGATATTCTGCACAGATTCTGTCAGACCTGGGCCTTGACAGTAAATCTCAGTTAGACAGAAATAATGGTGGAGGTAGGTCCACTTGCTAGGACCACAAATTCTATCTAGACACCGTTGCCCTAGAACACACAAAAACCTATACCTACCTCGGCCTAAACATCAGCACCACAGGTAACTTCCACAAAGCTGTGAACGATCTGAGAGACAAGGCAAAAAGGGCCTTCTACGCCATCAAAAGGAACAACAAATCCTGTCTAAATAAACTTAAATCAGTTGTAGAACCCATTGCCCTTTATGGTTGTGAGGTCTGGGGTCCGCTCACCAACCAAGAATTCACAAAATGGGACAAACAACACATTGAGACTCTTCATTCAGAATCCTGCAAACACATCCTCTGTGAACAACGTAAAACACCAAATAATGCATGCAAAGTAGAATTAGGACTGCAGGCTATACTAAGGTATGACGCAACTTATAAATGAGGAACCACTGTAGGCTTGCTATTGAGAAAGGATGCCATAGCCAGACCTGGCTCTCAAGAGAAGACAGGCTATGTGCACACTGACCACAAAATGAGGTGGAAACTGAACTTCCTAACCTCTTGCCAAATGTATGACCATATTAGTGAAGTCTCCATCTCCTCTGTCATCTATAGTGTATCTCCCTCTCTCAATATGGTTCTTGCTGTCCTCAGTTTTAACCAGAATGTCACTGTTACTTAAACATATACTGTTGCAGAAGTACTTGTAATTGGTCCCTGCCCATGTGAATGAGCAGACGAAAGCGACCTGTCCTCCAACAACTCCGGTCACGTTAGTGATGACTGAGTCCACAACACACAGAGCTGTCAAACAGAAACCCACAGTCACTAAAGAGGAACTGGACCACATTGTCCTGAACACCATCATACTGGACCCATCAACAGAGAGGTAAGAGGACAACACACAGTGTATTAGAAATGAAAATCACTAACAAAATAAGGGCTCTATTCAATATGTATCCCTGAAGTGTTACAGACTGCACGTTAGAAATGTAAAGGTCATTTCTGATTGAGCCGACATATGCAGCATTTACCATGAATGCAGTCTCCACTAACACAGGAACATTACCTTTGAATATTCATCAGGCTGTAAAGCTCAACTTCCTGGATACGGATTGAATAGAGCCCTAAGTAATAAACATACAATGGACAATAGAGTTAACAATAACTACAACAATGTCATAGACGACATGTTGGTCTGTCAGATACTGTCCCTACTCTCTCTCTCTCTCTCTCTCCATCTCTCTCTCTCTCTCCATCTCCATCTCTCTCTCCATCTCCCTCTCTCTCTCTCTCTCTCTCTCTCTCTCTCTCTCTCTCTCTCTCTCTCTCTCTCTCTCTCTCTCTCTCTCAGATACTCAGACTCTCTACCAGTCACTACCAGTCTAGTCCCAGATACTCAGACTCTCTACCAGTCACTACCAGTCTAGTCCCAGATACTAAGACTCTCTACCAGTCACTACCAGTCTAGTCCCAGATACTCAGACTCTCTACCAGTCACTACCAGTCTAGTCCCAGATACTCAGACTCTCTCCCAGTCACTACCAGTCTAGTCCCAGATACTCAGACTCTCTACCAGTCACTACCAGTCTAGTCCCAGATACTAAGACTCTCTACCAGTCACTACCAGTCTAGTCCCAGATAGTCAGACTCTCTACCAGTCACTACCAGTCTAGTCCCAGATACTAAGACTCTCTACCAGTCACTACCAGTCTAGTCCCAGATACTCAGACTCTCTACCAGTCACTACCAGTCTAGTCCCAGATACTCAGACTCTCTACCAGTTACTACCAGTCTAGTCCCAGATACTAAGACTCTCTACCAGTCACTACCAGTCTAGTCCCAGATACTAAGACTCTCTACCAGTCACTACCAGTCTAGTCCCAGATACTCAGACTCTCTACCAGTCACTACCAGTCTAGTCCCAGATAATCAGACTCTCTACCAGTCACTACCAGTCTAGTCCCAGATACTAAGACTCTCTACCAGTCACTACCAGTCTAGTCCCAGATACTAAGACTCTCTACCAGTCACTACCAGTCTAGTCCCAGATACTCAGACTCTCTACCAGTCACTACCAGTCTATTCACAGACACTCAGACTCTCTCACAGTCACTCCTAGCTATGAACACATCTCTATCCACGTTTTAGAGTTCTGTTTAGCTGTTAAGTCTCTCTCTCTCTCTCTCTCTCTCTCTCTCTCTCTCTCTCTCTCTCTCTCTCTCTCTCTCTCTCTCTCTCTCTCTCTCTCTCTCTCAAATATAGGTCTTGACAATTGCAGGTTTCATGATGACATCCATACTGAAACTTGGGGTTTTATATCTTGAACACATGACTGCTTAGTGATACTCAGACCGATATAGAAACACACAGACATTACAGAGGAAGTTACAGTGTTCTGGTCCAGTGTCTTTTCACACCACTACAAACACACATACTCACCCAGCCTCCACTAACACACTCACTGCTGTCAACCACTGAACAACTTCTACTGATAAGATGTTTAGTTCAATGCTACATTTCACTAAACTGGTTGTTGCCAATTAATAACAGCATATTTCAGAAGGTTCTAGATGTGATTGCTACTTTAAAATGACAGTATTTTAATTGTCAGACATAACATATTGTAGTTATATCTGATAAAAAAGAATGCTATATATTATTTACGTGGTCATACAGTACATAGTTACTGCAGGGGTACAGCATGGGAAGCAGAGGAGGCTGGTGGACAGAGATATAGGAGGACGGGCTAACCACAACGGCTGGAATGGAATAGATGGAACGTTATCAAATACATCAAACATGTGAATGACATAAAACAATGAATGCAATTATGATTTCAATTAAACTACTTTCTTACAAGACTGTAATGTGTGTGTTTTGGGTACACATGCTAAAGAAATAGAAGTCTTGTTTATACTCACTTATAACATGTAGCTTCACCTGTGTGATCAGTGCGATGTAACTTTCCTTTCTCTTTCCTGTTTCTATTCCACACCAGTAGGTCCCAGTATCATCTTCAGTCAGGTCACTGATGGTCACTGAGTAGGATTTCACTCTGTTGTCAGATACAGAGAAACGCCCAGCTTTAGCAGTTCTCTGGTAAGCAGCGATCATATAAACACAAGTCTTGAAGTCTTTGCTTTCCTTGCAGAAATACTTGGTGCTGTCCTCATGGTCCTCTGGATAGTTGCAGCTGATGGTAGCTTCTCCTCCCAGATAGACCGTCTCTGTGACTGACTTCTCACAGCAGTCATCTGTCAATAGCAACACACATCACAACCTTAGTCTAATACTAGACTGACTTCCTTTACTAGTGATATTGATCATGCAACAACATATCTAGCTAAATTCATTGTATAAAGTTAAAGCAAAGGTGACTCACCTTCCTCTACTTTCAGCTCTACATCAGTGTACATCTGTGTTGTCATACAGAGAGAATCTACCACTGTGCTGCCAGCTGTTCTTCAATCCAGTTCTGATTATATCCCTGCTGTTACCATCACTGAAATATTTTTGATTGTTGTCATGCTTATTTGAATATTCACAGTAGATGATGACAGTTCCTCCAGAGTATCCTGTCACTTTGAAGGAGCTCAAACAACCTGTCAGTCAGACAAGAGAACATATGTTTTATTCCTCTTGGTTTAGTGTTTTATATTCCTCTTATTCACACACACAAATACACACACACAGAAACACACGCACACAGAAACACACGCACACAGAAACACACACACACACACACACACACACACACACACACACACACACACACACACACACACACACACACACACACACACACACACACACACACACACATACACACACACACACACACAGAAACACACGCACACAGAAACACACACACACACACACACACACACACACACACACACAAACACACACACACACACACACACACACACACACACACACACACACACACACACACACAGAAACACAGAAACACACACGCACACAGAAACACACACACACACACACACACACACACACACACACAGAAACACACACAGGTATCCCATACTTATCTGTAGTAGCAGCCTTTATAAGAAGACTGACTGGATGTTATTACATTGTTATAGAGAGTTAAAACAAGCTTATTACCTGTCATGAAGGAGAGGAGGATGACTATCAGCAGGATCCTCATCTTGTTGTGTTCTCTCTAGGTTGGTCCAGGTGTCTATAGGTCCTGATATAATGTTGTGTTCTGTCCAGGTTGGTCCAGGTGTCTATAGGTCCTGATATAATGTTGTGTTCTCTCCAGGTTGGTCCAGGTGTCTGTAGGTCCTGATATAATGCTGTGTGTCCAAGTGCACAACTCTCTCTGTTCTCTCTACACTTAAAGTAACCTAAATACAAACTTCATGTACTTTATGTACTCTCTCTCTCTCTCTCTGCCCCTCCCTCTCGCTCACTCAATCCTTGCAATCATACAACTATGTACTTCCCTATTTCTGCATCTCTTTCTCTCTCTCTCTCTCTCTCTCTCTCTCTCTCTCTCTCTCTCTCTCTCTCTCTCTCTCTCTCTACTAGTTTAAACCCTCCTACCACATGTTAATTCTGACAGCCCCTCCCTCTTCCTCCTTAACCAATCATATCTCTGTTCCTACATCACACAGTAGAGAGAGAGAGAGTGTGAGAGAGAGAAATAAATAAAGATGGAGGCTGAGATAGAGAGAGAAAGGGATTGTGAGAAAGAGATCAGTGAGACAAAAAAAGGGAGAGAGAGGCCTCTATGGATCAAAGCACAGAAACACATTCATACACTCTCATGCAGACTGGAGGCTGTCTGCAGAGGAGAGAAACAGAGTTATTCTGCCACTGGAGGCTGTCTACAGAGAGAGAAACAGAGATATTCTGCCACTGGAGGGCGATCTCCCTCCATCTACCCTCAATCTCTCCCTCCATCTCAGCTCTGTGTGTCTAGTGACAGTGGTACATGCTGATGAGACAGGTACTGAGTTTACTGACAGCACCAGTGGAGGCTGGTGAGGGGAGGACGACTTATAGTAATGTCTAGAATGGAATGTATCAAACACATAGAAATATATTGGTACTTTATTGATAAATACACATAGACTCATTTCCCAGTTAAGTGGAGTAAAAAACATTGAATAAGCAAATCTTTCTAAAAGCTACAAACTGTCTCTTTTTGTTCAAGCCAGTGTTACATTCACAGTAGAAAAATGATTGAATGAATGAACGGACGTACAGACGGAACGACCGACAAACAAACAAAAGAATGAACGAACAGATGATTGAACTAACGAACAAACAAATAAATCAATAAATGAATATACGAACAAATTAACAAATTAACGATGTAAAAAATATGAATAAAAATATGAATGAATGAATTAAAGAACAAACACATAAATGAATGATTGAATGAATATATAAACTAATTAACAAATGAACGATCAAATAAACAAATTAATTAAAAACACAAATGAGTGAAAACATTAATAAATGAAAACATGAATTCATGCTTTGCCATACAGATCAGTGACAGTAGTAGACTATGTAGCAGAGTGTTTAATGGTGCAGTACATCTATGAGGTGTATACATCTGTAGGGTGAGTGTCTGGGTGGTTACTAGCATCAGAGTCTGTACTGAAGGAGACAGTATTATAGTGGAGACAGGCTGGATCTCTGGGGAAGTTGACAGTAGCATAGTGGAGACAGGCTGGATCTCTGGGGAAGTTGACAGTAGCATAGTGGAGACAGGCTGGATCTCTGGGGAAGTTGACAGTAGCATAGTGGAGACAGGCTGGATCTCTGGGGAAGTTGACAGTAGCATAGTGGAGACAGGCTGGATCTCTGGGGAAGTTGACAGTAGCATAGTGGAGACAGGCTGGATCTCTGGGGAAGTTGATAGTAACATAGCTCACAGTGTCCGCAACCTCTGTAGTTGGAATATATGTCATCTGGACAATGATTGGTTGTTGTGGTTATGTCACGGGCTGTATCTAGGTTCTGATTGGTCGGGGTGGAGTAGATGGGGTGGAAGGCAGTCCTTCTGGAGTTAACAGATTCTGAGGATTGTAAAGAGGACATGTAATATTTTACATTTTTAGTCATTTAGCAGACGCTCTTATCCAGAGCGACTTACAGGAGCAATTAGGGTTAAGTGCCTTGCTCAAGGGCACATCGACAAATGTTTCACCTAGTCGGCTCGGGGATTAGAACCAGCAACCTTTCGGTTACTGGCACAACGCTCTTAACCACTAAGCTACCTGCGAGTGGTTAAGTGTGTGTGTGTGTGTCTGTGCGTCTGTGTGTTTGTGTGTGTGTTTGGTTTTGCTATCCTTGTGGGGACCAGAAGCCCTCACAACGATAGTAAAACAAGGAAAATATGGACAAGTGGGGACATTCATCCCCAAAATGAAAAAGGCTATTTCAGGCTTAGGGTTAAGTTTAGGGCTAGGGTTAGAATTAGGGTTAGTGTTACAATTAGGATTAGGTGTTAGGTATAGGGTTAGGCGTTAGGGTTAGGGTTAGGGGTTTGGGGGAAATTTAAGGTGACGGTTAGGGTTAGGTTAGTTTTAGAATTAGGTTAAGGGTTAGTTTAGGGTTAGGGTTAAAGGTTAGGGGAAATTTGATTTTGAATGGGAATCAATTGTTTGGTCCCCACAAGGATAGTAAAACAACATGTGTGTCTCACCAGTAGTTATCTTTGTTCTGGTCCTTTGTCTGATGAATATGATGAGAATGAGGACCAACACACACACCACCATCCCCAGACCTGACCCCATATACACCAGTACTGGCTTTTAAGTGTGTGTATGTGTGTGTGTGCCTGCCTGCGTGCAAACACACACACACACACACACACACACACACACACACACACAATAATACTCCATATTCACACTGTTTTAAACATTTTGATGAGTTTTATTGAAATACTTTAAAAGTTAAATGGCACAGTCTATGTACATATATATAATAGATATGTAAATCTCAAAGGTACAACTGACTATTATGGTATTACTGTCTTCATTATTATAACAGCCAAAATGAAGCCAAAATGATATGACTAAATACATAGTTCATATTTACACAAATATTTACGATAATGTTGGTTGACTTTCACAAAATCTGGAGATAAAATTGATTTTAAACCCATATGTTCATATTTTACATACATTATACACAGTAAAACCACATGAGCTGTTTGAATACAATATGTCAAGGAGGATTTGAAACATGAAATTGATTTCTTTTTTTTCTCCATGTCATTCCAAGATGGCGGCTCTGTGGTGACAACCCTTAATCTCTCTACAGGGAGCTTCCCTTCATCCCAAATGGCACCTTGTTCTCTATAGAGCACTGCCTTTGACCAGGGCCATATGGGGGATAGGTAATAGAGTGTTATTTGAGACGTGTCCCTTGTATAGATTATATAGTCCTACATTATTTTCGGTAGCTGGGCTGTAGAGTAGATGGCGTCTTCTGGAGTGTCTTTAGAGAGGTATTACAGCAGGGTATCTTGTAGATTCTACAGTATCTTTGGGTAGCTTGCCTGTAGAATAGATGGAATCATCCTGGGTTCCACTGGCTGTTGGAGGGCTTGAAGAGACTCTAGAATCTGTGGGTAGATCCACATTAGAGTAGATGAGAGAAGCTGGGTGATCTGCAGTAGAATAGCCTGGATTTATATCATCTTTGTGGCAGATAGCGTTAGCAGGGTAAGTTGTAGAAGCTTGGCCAGCAGGGTAGGTTGTAGAGGCTTGGCCAGCAGGGTAGGTTGTAGAGGCGTGGCCAGCAGGGTAGGTTGTAGAGTCTTGTCTAGCAAGGCAGTTTGTAGAGTTTGTAGGTGATAGTAGAGTAGACTGAAGAGATGACCACAGGGATTGTGTCTGTCTGTCTGCCTCTCTGATCTCCTCATACACACAGTCAACCTGCATAGAGAACCAATGACAACAACTACATGGTCAGATATGAAAAGAAGTGGAGGGCCCTCAACCATCAACAAGTGTTGCTTGCCACTGTTTTTCTTCATGGAGTGTTAGCAGGTTACACCACAATCCCACTAGAGGACGCTATAGACTCACACAGTCAACCATAAGATGTTTAGTTTACCATCACACACAGTCAACCTCCCTGTCTATCACCTCTGCATTACAAGTTGTTATGGACAAACACACACACACACACACACACACACACACACACACCCTTGTATCTCTCACCTCTCCAGTAGGGTCAGGTTGTGTGTTGGAGGAGACTGGTGGTGGTGGTGGTGGTGTTCTCCTGGTTCCTCTCCTCTGTCTGTAGAACAGGAGCAGGACCAGTCCTAACACTGTCACCATGACTACCAGACCAACACTGGTCCACACCATCAGACCTGACCACAGACAGGAGGAGAGACTTTACAGAGTACTGTATATATCATAGATACCATCAGACCTGACCACAGACAGGAGGAGAGACTTTACAGAGTACTGTATATATCATAGATACCATCAGACCTGACCACAGACAGGAGGAGAGACTTTACAGAGTACTGTATATATCATAGATACCATCAGACCTGACCACAGACAGGAGGAGAGACTTTACAGAGTACTGTATATATCATAGATACCATCAGACCTGACCACAGACAGGAGGAGAGACTTTATAGAGTACTGTATATATCATAGATACCATCAGACCTGACCACAGACAAGAGGAGAAACTCAAAATTCCCAGTTTTTCCAGAAATTACCAGATTTTTGCAAACCCTATGCTTTCCACACTATACATATCATAGATGGATAGCTGCAACTGTCATTAGGTCGATTGGTGGATAGATCACTCAATAAAGTAAGGTAGTTTGGTCAGCTGTTTAGTAAGACAGACAGACAGACAGACAGACAGACAGACAGACAGACAGACAGACAGACAGACAGACAGACAGACAGACAGACAGACAGACAGACAAAGAGACAGACAGACAAAGAAACGGACAGACAGACAGGCAGCCAGGAAGACAGACACACAGACAGTTAGACAGACAGTTAGACAGTTAGACAGACAGACAGACAGACAGACAGACAGACAGACAGACAGAACATAAAGGTCTGATAAATGAAGAGACTCTGAGTAAGATAGTGATCATAGTAACCTTAGCAACAGAGGCCATGGCGTCAGCAGCAGCTCTCCACAAAACCTAAAGTGTTGCATCACTTCCTCTAGGCCTCTGAGAGACTAACATATACACCATCTGTTACGGATACAGGTATCCTGTGTCTTTTTGTGTTTTTCCTCTCCTTCTGCCCTAATCACATGTGTCCTGTATGTTCCTGATCAGTGGTCGTTGGGGTGTCTGCTGATTGCTGAGGTGGACCAATCAGTGGACATTCCTCTGCATTGCACCACCTGTTTCTGGTTTTTCAATCACACATCCCATTGTTTAAAAGCCAGTCAGTTGTGTTTGTTGTGAGAGACTATTTTCCGTATGTGAGTATGGATACTGTGGTGTTTTGTGTACTCACTCATTTGCTGGTTACTCTGTTTGATAACTTTGTTGTGTGTTTCTGGGAAAAGGGGAATTTAAGCAAGTTGCCCTTGGGCATACATTACCCGTAGGAAGAAAACTGTCTAAAAACACTAGTTAGACCTGAGCGGACCACCCACTGTATTTTTGTATGATTAGCAGTAGCTTAGCGGTTCTTGAGGCAGGCAAGATCAGTTTAGTTTTTTTTTACACTTGTTTCATTTCTTGGGTCCTGCTCAGCCCTTTTTCCCAAACCTTTACTGTGTGTTCAAAAATAAACATTTTATGGTTGTCGTGTAGTTTTTGTTCTCACTGTTCCATGTCACGATTCTAATTTGCATGAATTATGTTACGGGTCTCTTGTCCATCCACCCTAGACGTTTAAAGCCACGGGGTCCGTAACACCATCACCATGACAACACAGCCCCTGCTACCAAATAATAGAACACCATTTTATTTTAGCCACAGCTGAAATCAGTAGACGTGAAACTTACCAGTACTCTGACTGTCCTGCACCAGCAGAGTAATCTGAGGGAGGAGAATCTAGAGAGAGAAGGAGAATGCGTCTGTGTTTACACGTACACTCTTCAGACCTTGTCACACAAGTGTTTTTGTGCTCATTGTTAGAGCAGACAGTCCAATATCTTGTCATTATAATACATGTATGTAATTTAGCCAGAGCGACTTACAGGAGCAATTATGTTTAATGCCTTATTTCACCTCGTCGGCTCAGGGATTCGAACCAGCTACCTTGCAGTTACTGGCCCAACGTTCCTAACTGCTGGCTACGTGCAGCCCATAATAAATTATCTTTGCTGTCAGGAGGAAGGGTCTAGAGAAGTCAGATGTGATTTCTATTTAGTTTAGAAGTCAGAAAAAACCTTCACATTATAATAGTACAGGGTAATAATAATCATCATTATATATTATAATAATGATCATCATAATCATCTAAATGATATTATTGATAATATGATAACAATGGTAATAATTATTATAATAATCATCATTATAGTAACAACAATAATAATCTATTGGGTGAGTGCGCTTTTTGCCGTTATCGAGTACTTTGTATTTCTTTCTCCAGACTCCACTCCTATAGTGAGCCCCGCTGTCGATTTTGAGCAGGGCATTTGGATTGCAAATCCAGTGATGCCTACACTGGCAAGAACCGGGCGTCTCATACTTTCAAGACATGCACACTCACTGTCACTGTTATGTGGGCAGCTTGTCTCTCCCTTTTCTGTTTCCCTTCCTCCTTGTTTTGTCCCCTCTTTTTCTGTTGTATCTGTATGTGTGTTTGTCCCCTTTATGTGGGTGTGTCTGGAGTGGATCAGGGGGCGTGCTCAGGATCTGCCTCTCCTGTGCAGCTGCGGGTTGTTTCCAGTGATTCCTGCCTACGCAGCTGCATCCTATTCTCTCATCAACCTGCACTACTTATTCCTGGGCATGGCTCTCCACCGGCGCCAGATCGTTGTTCTTACCAGAGCGTTTCGGACATATCTCCCAACCTGCCTGCCTTCCTGCCTGTCGGTCTGCCTGCCCGCCTGCCTGCCTGCCTGCCTGCCTGCCTGCCTCAGCCTCTCCTTCCTCCGGAGCCGACTAGCCCACTCTGTTCCTTTACTTCAGTTGTTTTTGGACTAAGACAATTTTAACTTTGATTAAATATTTTTGTTTCTTCCACTCCCTTTGTCGTGTTGTTTCTCTGAGTGCTGGGTTGAACCATAGCCTAACAGAACGATCTGGCCATGGACCCAACAGAGAAACAGCACGGGGCAAACAAAGACAGCTTCCAACAAGCTATCCAGGCTCAAGGAACGTTGCTAGGACAGCATGACCAGTTGATTCGGACTCTTGTGGAAGATAATCATCAACTGCTGAACCAGGTGACTCAGTTAACTACACACGTCTCTAAATTGTCTGTTATCAGTTCTCCATCTCTCTCTGACCCCCAGTTTGATGCACCCCAAGTTGTTTCCTCGGACACTAGGCAGGCTTCGTTCCGTCGGGAACCCCCTGTCACGTCGCCTGAACCGTTCAATGGAGAATTGGACAAGTGCCGGGGATTTTTGCTTCAGTGTGACTTGATTTTTCGGCAGAGACCACTGTCGTTTTCTACTGATTCATCTAAGGTACATTATGTTCTGGGGCTGTTAAGAGGGAAAGCTCTGGTTTGGGCTGAGGCTGTGTGCTCAGATCAAACTTTGACTGGATTGACTTTTGCTGATTTCTCTGCTAAATTGAAGACTGTTTTTGACCATCCTGACCATGTGGGTAATTCCTCCAAGATACTTTTTAATTTGAGGCAGGGTTCTAACAGTGTGGCAGAGTACTCTATTGAGTTCTGGACGTTGGCAGCGGACTCCAAGTGGAACAATGTGGCACTTCAAGGAGCATTTCTAAACGGTTTGAATGAAGCCATTAAGGATGAACTGGCTGCTCGTGATGAGCCACATGATTTACATTCTCTCGTTTCCCTGTCCATCAAGCTAGACAATCGGTTGCGGGAGAGGCGTCGGGAGAGAGGCGATCGGCCACATCTAGGAGGACGAGTTCCCCAGCCTTCAACCACTCGAGTCTCGCCTCTCCGGAGTCGGCAGCTTCTTGTTCCTGATTCCATCCCGAGCACAGAGGAGGAACCTATGCAAGTGGGTCGAGCTCGACTACCTCCAGCAGAGCGGCAACGGCGCCTCCAGGCGGGTGAGTGCCTGTACTGTGGAGACGCCACACACATTCTGGCTACATGCCCTAAGCGGCCAAAAGACAAGGCTCGCTCGTAACGGTGGGTCTACTTGCGAGCCCAGAGTTAGATCCTGAACCCATCATTCCCCGATTACAAGTACCTGTAACCTTACGTTTCCAGAGTCATTCCCTGCCACTCTCAGCTCTCATAGACTCAGGTGCAGAAGATAACTTTATTAGCCACCAGTTCGTTACACAAGCTCGTATCCCCATGGAGCCACTACCTACCCCCATTCGGGTCACAGCCCTTGATGGGCGCCTCCTCGCGGAGATAACTCATCAAACCACCCCCGTTTCCCTAGTGATTTCTGGCAATCATTGTGAAAGCATTCAGCTAAGAGTTATGTCTGGCTCAGCTACCTCCCTAATCCTTGGCTTCCCCTGGTTGGCTCTTCACAACCCACAAATTGATTGGACACGTCACACCATTCTCAGTTGGAGCACTAACTGCCATTCCGAGTGCCTGAGGTCAGCGGTTCCCCCACTAAGTGTAACCCAACTCCTCCCTCAGCTCCTCTTGATCTGTCATCTGTCCCCAAAGAATACCATGACTTAGCGGAGGTTTTCAGTAAGGACAAGGCTCTGTCTCTACCACCACATAGGCCTTATGATTGCCCTATTGAACTGCTTCCTGGTGCTCCCTTGCCCTCTAGTCGGTTATACAATCTGTCCCGACCGGAAAGAGAGGCAATGGAGCAGTACATTGGTGATTCTCTGGTCTCGGGCATAATCCGTCCCTCGTCGTCTCCTTTGGGTGCAGGTTTCTTTTCGTGGAAAAGAAGGACAAGTCGTTACGCCCCTGTATCGATTTCAGGGGTTTAAACAACATAACTGTTAAAAACAAGTATCCCCTTCCACTCATCAACTCAGCTTTTGAACCTCTGCATGGCGCCACAGTGTTTTCCAAGCTCGACCTCAGGAATGCTTATCACCTTGTCCGAATCCGAAAGGGAGATGAGTGGAAAACCGCTTTCAACACTCCACTGGGACATTTTGAATATTTGGTCATGCCCTTTGGGCTTTCAAATGCCCCTGCGGTTTTCCAAGCCATGGTGAACGATGTTCTTAGGGATTTTTTGAACCGTTTTGTCTTTGTATACCTGGATGATATTCTTGTTTTTTCCAAGTCACCCGAGGAGCATGAGTCACACGTCCGTCAAGTCCTTCAACGGCTCTTGGAGAACAAGCTGTACGTCAAAGCAGAGAAGTGTGAGTTCCACAAACAGTCTACATCGTTCCTTGGATTCATAATTGAGAGCGGGCAGGTGAAGGCGGACCCGAGAAGATCCGGGCAGTGACGGAATGGCCCACACCCACCACCCGTAAGCAACTTCAACGATTTTTGGGCTTTGCTAACTTCTACCGTAGATTCATTAAGGGTTTTAGTAGAGTGGTGGCACCCCTTACAAGACTCACATCTCCTAAAGTCCCTTTTCGGTGGTCCCCTGAGGCGGAGCAGGCGGTAGGGGTTTTGAAGGAACTGTTTTCCACCTCCCCCGTGTTGATACACCCCAATACCTCTCTGCAGTTTGTTGTGGAGGTGGACGCGTCGGACTCAGGTGTGGGAGCAGTCCTCTCCCAGCGCTCCCCCACTGACCAAAAGCTTCACCCCTGTGCTTTTTTCTCCAAGAAATTGTCACCCACAGAACGGAATTACGACGTTGGAAACCGGGAACTGCTGGCGGTCAAGCTTGCACTGGAAGAATGGCGGCACTGGCTGGATGGAGCTGAACTGCCGTTTGTGGTCTGGACTGACCACAAAAACTTGGCTTACATCCAAGCCACTAAGAGACTCAACTCACGCCAAGCCAGATGGGCCCTGTTTTTTAGTAGGTTTAACTTTATTCTTACATACAGACCGGGGTCAAGAAATGTTAAACCAGATGCTTTGTCCCGCCAGTTTGCTGACCCTTCGGAGACCAGCGAGCCTGAGGCAGTCCTGCCTTCCTCATGCGTCGTGGCGGCTGTTCAGTGGGAGATCGAGTCTCTTGTGAAGACTGCACTTGCCACGGACCCGGGACCGGGTGATGGACCTCCCAACCTACTCTTTGTTCCCGAGACGGTCCGGTCTCAGGTGTTGCAGTGGATTCACACCTCCCGTTTTGCTGGTCACCCTGGGATGAGACGCACGTTGACGCTGCTTAGGAGACATTTTTGGTGGCCTTCAATGGAAACTGACGTTCGGGCTTTTGTGGCAGCCTGTTCAACCTGTGCTCGGGGCAAAGCCTCCCATCAGTCCCCTTCGGGGCTGCTGCTACCCCTCCCAGTTCCCAGCCGTCCCTGGTCCCACATTGCCATGGATTTTGTCACCGGCCTACCCAAGTCTGAAGGTAATGATACTATACTTACCATTGTGGACAGATTCTCTAAATCTGTCCACTATATAGCATTACCAAAATTACCGTCTGCCAGTGAGACAGCGGACCTCCTAGTCCAACATGTATTCCGTCCCCATGGAATACCTGTGGACATCGTATCTGATAGAGGCCCACAGTTTACTTCCCGTGTTTGGAAGGTTTTCTGTTCTGCTTTGGGTGCTTCCGTTAGTCTGTCCTCAGGGTTTCATCCCCAGACCAACGGTCAAACAGAAAGAGCCAATCAAAACCTCGAAGCAACCCTTCGTTGTGTGGCTGCTCAACATCCATCATCCTGGGCCAAACATCTGCCCTGGATAGAGTATGCCCACAACTCCCTCACCGCCTCTGCCACCGGTCTTTCACCCTTCGAGGTTACCATGGGTTATCAACCCCCTCTGTTTCCTGCTCAGGAGAAGGAATTGGCTGTTCCTTCGGTTCAGGAGAACCTCCGCCGCTGCCAGAGAGTGTGGAGCGACGCTCGGGAAGCATTGCTTCGGACCACCGACAGGAACAAGACAACAGCGGATAGGAGCAGGACTCCCGCACCTGTGTTTCATCCTGGTCAAGAGGTTTGGCTGTCATCTAAGAACGTACCTCTTCGTACCAAATCACGCAAGCTGTCTCCTCGGTACCTGGGTCCGTTTGTGGTGGAGTCCATCATTAACCCCGCTGCGGTTCGTTTGAAGTTGCCTTCAGCCATGAAGATACACCCTACTTTCCACGTCTCCCAACTGAAACCTGTGTCCTCCAGCCTTTTGTGTCCGCCGGCTGATCCACCTCCACCTGTTCGCCTCATTGACGACCATCCGGCCTACACCGTCAGTAGGCTCCTGGACTCTCGGAGGCGGGGTAGGGGTCTCCAATACCTAGTCGATTGGGAAGGTTATGGACCAGAGGAGAGGTCTTGGGTCCCTAAGCGTTTTGTGTTGGATCCTCAGCTGATCACGGACTTCCATCACGACAACCCTGACAGGCCTGGTGGGTCGCCAGGTGGCGACCATTGAGGGGGGTACTGTTATGTGGGCAGCTTGTCTCTCCCTTTTCTGTTTCCCTTCCTCCTTGTTTTGTCCCCTCTTTTTCTGTTGTATCTGTATGTGTGTTTGTCCCCTTTATGTGGGTGTGTCTGGAGTGGATCAGGGGCGTGCTCAGGATCTGCCTCTCCTGTGCAGCTGCGGGTTGTTTCCAGTGATTCCTGCCTACGCAGCTGCATCCTATTCTCACATCAACCTGCACTACTTATTCCTGGGCATGGCTCTCCACCGGCGCCAGATCGTTGTTCTTACCAGAGCGTTTCGGACATATCTCCCAACCTGCCTGCCTTCCTGCCTGTCGGTCTGCCTGCCTGCCTGCCTGCCTGCCTGCCTGCCTGCCTGCCTGCCTGCCTGCCTCAGCCTCTCCTTCCTCCGGAGCCGACTAGCCCACTCTGTTCCTTTACTTCAGTTGTTTTTGGACTAAGACAATTTTAACTTTGATTAAATATTTTTGTTTCTTCCACTCCCTTTGTCGTGTTGTTTCTCTGAGTGCTGGGTTGAACCATAGCCTAACAGTCACTGAGAGAACAGGAAGTAACCTCATATCCTCTCCCTGTCAGCAACCCATTTGAAGATGTAGGAAACAAGACCTGCTACTTTCTGGGTGTGTGGAAGAGATGGAGAAGGAGAGGAGAGTGAGAGAGAGCATGAGCAAAGAAATAAAAAACCATTAGCTAAAAAGAGAGGTCAGTGCATATAGGTAACATATGTCCCTTTTGATTGGTAGACAGTGTGTGTATGGCCTTTGTGATTGGTCGCCAGTGAGTGTATGGACCTTGTGATTGGTTGCCAGTGTGTGCATGGCACTTGTGATTGGTTGCCAGTGACTCAGGTGTCTCTGGGGCCTTTTTTCGATTGGGCAAAAGTCTGTCGTCTCTCCTTTGTCTTCTCTCTTCTGTCCTCTCTCCTCCATCCTCTCTCCTCTGTGACACGTTAACCAATAAGTGGCCGGGGAGTGTGTCAATTTGATGATATATACAGAAGGCGGTCCCCCCTTCCTCCTTTTGGCGAATAAACACAAGAGTATCTTGCTACGGAAAAGTTTTGATATCTGCCACACCCCCTTTGAATCAGCTGTTGTATTGTCGGAGGAGAAAACATGCACACATTGAAAAACGATATGCTACTTATCCTTTTATCTATAAAATGTCTTGCACAACTAGCTTAATTTGTTTTTATCACTTTACACATTAATTTGGGGATCCACCTATCAGGAAAAGGTCATTTGAAATGTAATTTGCCTGATGGGCGAGTGGAGAAGGAGCTTCTCATTTCATACAAGCTCATGTTCGTCCACGTTCACTCTCCTCGCTGCCTGTCCGCTCCTTTGCCATTTTTCAAAAGGAGGTGAGAGAGGACACAGAAGTAGAGCATATCTAATTGAGAAAAGGCCTGGGGTTGCCAGTGTGTGTATGTCTCTTTTGATTGGTTGCCAGTGTGTGTATGTCTCTTGTGATTGGACACCAGTGACTCAGGTGTGTCTGGGTTTGCTGACTGTGGAGTAGATGGGATGAGCCTCAGAGGAGCTGTGTGGATGATTGACAGTAGAGTAGGCGGGGCTTTGACCAAAGTTCACAGTAGCATAGTCACATGATGAAGTCCCCTCTTTAGTGATGGTGACTCTGGCTTCGTTGGGGCTGCTGGGGTTCTGGTGGAAGTTGACGCTGGTGTAGTGGGGAGAGTCAGAGTGGCTTGTGGGTAAGTTGGCGGTGGTGTAGATGGTGGTGGGCGCAGCGTCTGAGTCTGACTGTAGGGGGCGCTCCTTTATCGCCTCATAGTCACCGTCACCATGACAACCCTGAGGAGGAGGGAGGAGAGAATAGTATGACATCACAAACACACTCAATGACATCACTCATTCACAAAAACTAACAAACAAAATACACTGACCCCTTCGTTGTTCCCTTTGTCTGGGCTCACTGTGTGTGTTGAAGAGACAGATCCTGTGGAACACAACACATATTACTCAGAGAGACAGAGAGAGAGAGAGAGAGAGAGAGAGAGAGAGAGAGAGAGAGAGAGAGAGAGAGAGAGAGAGACAGAGACAGAGACAGAGACAGAGACAGAGAGGCACTTCCCCTATTTATCCTATTATGCAAATTTATTTGAATTTCCTCTCTTTGTAACAGTAGGTTTGTCTAATCGGTTCCGTAACTGTGTGTGCGTTTGTGTGTGTCTGTGTGTGTTTCTCACCTGTGGCCTTGTTGTATTTCCATCTGTAGACTATAATCAGGCTGATCACCAGCAGCAACACTACCAGACTAACAGACACCATGATGACCACTGAGGTACCTGGAACACACACACACACACACACACACACACACACACACACACACACACACACACACACACAGTTACGGAACCGATTAGACAAACCTACTGTTACACTAACCTACCCTCATATCATAACACTACATACAGACATGTATACCACTAACCTACCCTCATATCATAACACTAAATACAGACATGTCTACCACTAACCTACCCTCATATCATAACACTACATACAGACATGTCTACCACTAACCTACCCTCATATCATAACACTACATACAGACATGTCTACCACTAACCTACCCTCATATCATAACACTACATACAGACATGTCTACCACTAACCTACCCTCATATCATAACACTACATACAGACATGTCTACCACTAACCTACCCTCATATCATAACACTACATACAGACATGTCTACCACTAACCTACCCTCATATCATAACACCAAATACAGACATGTCTACCACTAACCTACCCTCATATCATAACACTACATACAGACATGTCTACCACTAACCTACCCTCATATCATAACACTACATACAGACATGTCTACCACTAACCTACCCTCATATCATAACACTACATAGAGACATGTCTACCACTAACCTACCCTCATATCATAACACTACATACAGACATGTCTACCAAAGTGAGACTCAGACATTTGAATTTGTAAAATGTAATTTACCAGATCTGTTTAGTGATGATGTAGATGGTGGTGATGGTGATGATGGTGATGGTGACGGTGAGATGAAGGTGGTTGTGGCTGAGGCTGGAAGTGCTGTAGTTGTTGTTGTTGTTGTTGTTGTTGTTGTTGTGGTGGTGGTGGTGGGTGGAGCCACTGAAAACGATTGACACAGGTGGGATTTTTTTTTTGCTAGGTGAGGAGAGGAAGAGATGGAGAGATGGAGGGATGGAGGGAGAGATGGAGGCGAAGAGTCACATGGAGAGAGAGAGAGAGAGAGGGAGAGAGAGAGTTACAGGCACAGAGAGAGATATGGAGGGGGGTTACTCTTGTTCCTGTTGAGGTGTGTAAAGACAGGGTGGTTCCTCATCACTCTCTTCTTTTTCATCACTCCCCTCTCTCTCTCTCTCTCTCTCTCTCTCTCTCTCTCATCACTCTTCTTTTTCATCACTCCTCTCTCTCTCTCTCTCTCTCTCTCTCTCTCTCTCTCTCTCTCTCTCTCTCTCATCACTCTCTTCTTTTTCATCACTCCTTCTCTCTCTCTCTCTCTCTCTCTCTCTCTCTCTCTCTCTCTCTCTCTCTCTCGCGCTCTCTCTCTCTCTCTCTCTCTCTCTCAAATATAGGTCATGACAACTGCAGGTTTCATGATGACATCCATACTGAAACTTGGGGTTTTATATCTTGAACACATGACTGCTTAGTGATACTCAGACCGATATAGAAACACACAGACATTACAGAGGAAGTTACAGTGTTCTGGTCCAGTGTCTTTTCACACCACTACAAACATACAGACTCACCCAGCCTCCACTAACACACTCACTGCTGTCAACCACTGAACAACTTCTAATGATAAGATGTTTAGTTCAATGCTACATTTCACTAAACTGGTTGTTGCCAATTAATAACAGCATATTTCAGAAGGTTCTAGATGTGATTGCTACTTTCAAATGACAGTATTTTAATTGTCAGACATAACATATTGTAGTTATATCTGATGCTATATATTGCTATATATTATTTACGTGGTCATACAGTACATAGTTACTGCAGGTGTACAGCATGGGAAGCAGAGGAGGCTGGTGGACAGAGATATAGGAGGACGGGCTAACCACAACGGCTGGAATGGAATAGATGGAACGTTATCAAATACATCAAACGTGAATGACATAAAACAATGAATGCAATTATGATTTCAATTAAACTACTTTCTTACAAGACTGTAACGTGTGTGTTTTGGGTACACATGCTAAAGAAATAGAAGTCTTGTTTATACTCACTTATAACACGTAGCTTCACCTGTGTGATCAGTGCGATGTAACTTTCCTTTCTCTTTCCTGTTTCTACTCCACACCAGTAGGTCCCAGTATCATCTTCTGTCAGGTCACTGATGGTCACTGAGTAGAATTTCTCTGTTCTGTTGTCATACATTTTGTTGTTGTTGGAGTTCATGGAATTGCAGATGAAAAAATCGTGCTCCTTGCAGAAATGCTTGGTGCTGTCCTCGCAGTCCTCTGGATAGTTGCAGCTGATGGTAGCTTCTCCTCCCAGATAGACCGTCTCTGTGACTGACTTCTCACAGCAGTCATCTGTCAATAGGAACACACATCACAACCTTAGTCTAATACTATAGACTAACTTCCTTGACTAGTGGTACTAATCATGCAACAACATATCTAGCTAAATTCATTTTCTAAAGTTAAAGTAAAAGTCTCTCACCAGTCTTCACATCCAGCTCTACCTTGGTGTAACTGTCAATTGCATTAGGTTTGTCCACTCCACACCAGTAGGTCCCTTCATCTTGTTTAGTCAGTTGTCTGATGATCACCTTGAAGTCGTTTCCTTCTGTGTTGTCATACAGAGAGAATCTACCACTGTGCCGCCAGGTGTTCTTCAATCCAGTTTTGATTGTATCCTTACAACTTGAACTATACTTTCCCATACAGAAATATTTCTCAAAACTTCTTTCTTCTATGGAATATTCACAGTAGATGATGACAGTTCCTCCAGAGTATCCTGTCACTTTGAAGGAGCTCAAACAACCTGTCAATCAGACAAGAGAACATATGTTTTATTCCTCTTGGTTTAGTGTTTTGGAATACTAATGTACTTATGGTTAGAATTCCTACGCAAGTGGCATCCTGAAACACACACACACACACACACACACACACACACACACACACACACACACACACACACACACACACACACACACACACACACACACACACACACACACACACACACACAAAAACACACACACACACACACACAAACACACACACACACACACACACACACACACACAGAAACACACACACACACACACACACACACACACACACACAGTAGTGTTTCCTTATCTGTAGCAGCAGCCTTTATAAAAAGACTAACTGGATGTTATTACATTGATATAGAGAGTTATAACAAGCTTATTACCTGTCATGAAGGAGAGGAGGATGACCATCAGCAGGATCCTCATCTTGTTGTGTTCTCTCCAGGTTGGTCCAGGTGTCTATAGGTCCTGATATAATGTTGTGTTCTCTCCAGGTTGGTCCAGGTGTCTATATGTCCTGATATAATGTTGTGTTCTCTCCAGGTTGGTCCAGGTGTCTATAGGTCCTGATATAATGTTGTGTTCTCTCCAGGTTGGTCCAGGTGTCTATAGGTCCTGATATAATGTTGTGTTCTCTCCAGGATGGTCCAGGTGTCTATAGGTCCTGATATAATGTTGTGTTCTCTCCAGGTTGGTCCAGGTGTCTATAGGTCCTGATATAATGTTGTGTTCTCTTCAGGTTGGTCCAGGTGTCTATATGCCCTGATATAATGTTGTGTTCTCTCCAGGTTGGTCCAGGTGTCTATAGGTCCTGATATAATGCTGTGTTCTCTCCAGGTTGGTCCAGGTGTCTATAGGTCCTGATATAATGTTGTGTTCTCTCCAGGTTGGTCCAGGTGTCTATAGGTCCTGATATAATGTTGTGTTCTCTCCAGGTTGGTCCAGGTGTCTGTAGGTCCTGATATAATGTTGTGTTCTCTCCAGGTTGGTCCAGGTGTCTATATGTCCTGATATAATGTTGTGTTCTCTCCAGGTTGGTCCAGGTGTCTATAGGTCCTGATATAATGTTGTGTTCTCTCCAGGTTGGTCCAGGTGTCTATAGGTCCTGATATAATGCTGTGTGTCCAAGTCTACAACTCTCTCTCTCTCTCTCTCTCTCTCTCTCTACTTATAGGAACTTAAATACAAACTTAATGTACTTTATGTACTCTCTCTCTCTGCCCCTCCCTCTCTCTCTCTCTCATGCCTTGCACTCGTACAACTATGTACTTCCCTATTTCTGCATATCTCTCTCTCTCTGTTCAAACCCTCCTACCACATGTTATTTCTGACAGTCCCTCCCTCTTCCTCCTTAACCAATCACATCTATGTTCCTACATCAGAGAGAGAGAGAGAGAGAGAGAGAGAGAGAGAGAGAGAGAGAGAGAGAGAGAGAGAGAGAGAGAGAGAGAGAGAGAGAGAGAGAGAGAGAGAGAGAGAGAGAGAGAGAGAGAGAGAGAGAGAGAGAGAGAGAGAGAGAGAGAGAGAGAGAGAGAGAGAGAGAGAGAGAGAGAGAGAGAGAGAGAGAGAGAGAGAGAGAGAGAGAGAGGCCTCTATGGATCATAGCATAGAAACGCATTCATACACTGTCATGCAGACTGGAGGCTGTCTGCAGAGGAGAGAAACAGTTATTCTGCCACTGGAGGGCGATCTCCCTCCATCTATCCCTCCATCTCTCCTTCCATCTCAGCTCTGTGTGTCTGGTGACAGTGGTACATGCTGATGAGACAGGTACTGAGTTTACTGACAGCACCAGTGGAGGCTGGTGAGGGGAGGACGACTTATAATAATGTCTAGAATGGAATATATCAAACACATAGAAATATATTGGTGCTTTATTGGTAAATACACATAGACTCATTTCCCAGTCAAGTGGAGTAAAAAACACTGAATAAGCAAAGCTTTCTAAAAGTGATAAACTGTCTCTTTTTGTTCAAGCCAGTGTTACATTCACAGTAGAACAATGATTGAATGAATGAACGGACGTACAGACGGAATGGCCAACAAACAAACAAAATAATGAACGAACGAACAGATGATTGAACTAACGAACAAACAAATAAATCAATAAATGAATATATGAACAAATTAACAAATTAACGATATAAAAAATATGAATAAAAATATGAATTAATGAATTAAAGAACAAACACATGATTGATTAATATATAAACGAATTAACAAATGAACGATCAAATAAACAAATTAATTAAAAACACAAATGAGTGAAAACATTAATAAATGAAAACATGAATTCATGCTTTGCCATACAGATCAGTGACAGTAGTAGACTATGTAGCAGAGTGGTTAATGGTGCAGTACATCTATGAGGTGTCTACATCTGTAGGGTGAGTGTCTGGGTGGTTACTAGCATCAGAGTCTGTACTGAAGGAGACAGTAGCATAGTGGAGACAGGCTGGATCTCTGGGGAAGTTTATAGTAGCATAGTGGAGACAGGCTGGATCTCTGGGGAAGTTGACAGTAGCATAGTGGAGACAGGCTGGATCTCTGGGGAAGTTGACAGTAGCATAGTGGAGACAGGCTGGATCTCTGGGGAAGTTGACAGTAGCATAGTGGAGACAGGCTGGATCTCTGGGGAAGTTGACAGTAGCATAGTGGAGACAGGCTGGATCTCTGGGGAAGTTGACAGTAGCATAGTGGAGACAGGCTGGATCTCTGGGGAAGTTGACAGTAGCATAGGTCACACTGTCTGGAACCTCTGTAGACGGACCAACGTTGGAGTAGATGTCATCTGCACAAGGATTGGTTGCCGTGGCATCGATGGTGGTGAAGTCACGGGCTGTATCTGGATTCTTATTGGTTGCTGTGGCATAGATGGTGGTGATATCACAGGCTGTATCTGTCTTCTGATTGGTTGCTGTGAAGTAGATGGGGTTAGCGATGGTTCCTGTGTCTTGTTCCTGGTTGGAGTGTTTAGATGCTAAAGAGGAAAACAAACAGATTATTTATTTATAATTTATCTTTGATGATTTACGTTATTTTAATTAACTGTTTTCATTTATAAAATGTATATATATATATATATTTTTTTTTGGACATATTTTTGTGTTTTTTGTTAAATAACGATTGTGTGTGATAACTACCGTACCTGTTGGTCTCCTGTATCTGTCTCTCCTATGTCTAAAGAACATGAACAGCAGCAGACCCAGTCCTCTACCAGTCACTACCAGTCTAGTCCCAGATACTCAGACTCTCTACCAGTCACTACCAGTCTAATCCCAGATACTAAGACTCTCTACCAGTCACTACCAGTCTAGTCCCAGATACTCAGACTCTCTACCAGTCACTACCAGTCTAGTCCCAGATACTCAGACTCTCTACCAGTCACTACCAGTCTAGTCCCAGATACTAAGACTCTCTACCAGTCACTACCAGTCTAGTCCCAGATACTCAGACTCTCTACCAGTCACTACCAGTCTAGTCCCAGATACTCAGACTCTCTACCAGTCACTACCAGTCTAGTCCCGGATACTCAGACTCTCTACCAGTCACTACCAGTCTAGTCCCAGATACTCAGACTCTCTACCAGTCACTACCAGTTTATTCCCAGATACTCAGACTCTCTCACAGTCAATCCTAGAAGCTATGAACACATCTCTATCAACGTTTAAGAGTTCTGGTAGCTGTTAAGTCCAGCTCTCTCTCTCTCTCTCTCTCTCTCTCTCTCTCTCTCTCTCTCTCTCTCTCTCTCTCTCTCTCTCTCTGGATCGAAATCGTCAGTTCCTCTTTCTCTACTGTATGTTGATATCTGCGGTTTTCTTCCATGTCAGAGTGTGTGTGTGTTTTGTTTTTAGACATACACACACTTATATTTGGGTGTTTGTTTGAATAAATATAAATGAATATGGACACCTGGTTAAGGTTATCTTTTTGTTATACAATGGTTGGGTATAAATCTGGACGCTGATTGGTTAGAACATCATTCCAGCCGGTGTCTATTCCACAAGTTACCACCGGCTAAAGCTATGATGTTGAAATGCCTATTTACTCTGTTCCATCTCACTGCGCAATCCACTGTCTCATCAGCCCAGCCAGGCAATTTATAAACTTAATCTCCACTGTAAAAATCATCTAAACATCATCTCCCATTTCTTTTAGACTAGCAATTGGTTTTCAATAGCTGTCTGTCTCTCTAACATTTGCAACATTGTTTCATTATTGAAATTCGATCTCCAGCTGTCGCATCGTAATGAACGTGTAGGGGTCTGGAGTCGGGACAAGACAGATAGGCAGGCAGCTTTTCTCAGCCAGTCGAAATCATGAATTTGCATCATTTTCATGGATATATTCAAAGAAATGTCCATAGAAAACTGGTGAAACTAAATGCAGCTAGTTAGCAGTCTTTTCAGCTTCAGTTTGAAGTGATTGTGTTAGCTGTGTTGTTGGCTAGCTCCTCTGAACAACAGTGTCCTGACAAGAGAGAGCACATTTTTATGGATGTATCCAAATAAATGTCACTAGAAAACAGCTTAACAAATGCAAATGCAGCTTCTTTGTTATTCTGGCTGCACTGTTTGACGTGACTGTAAGTTACCCGTAGTTGGCTAGCTAGCTAACAAGTGATAACAATTTTGCCAGCCAGTACGGCAAAAGAACTCTTAGAACGAAGAACTGGGTGGTGTCCATAGATACAGAACTAAAAGACTGAACGATTGGGTGGCGTCTCTGCCAATAGAACCGATAGAACGAACGACCAGCCGGCTTGGGTAGCAACCCTAGATTTGTGTCGGGACTATTGTCTTGTGGAAGGATGAAATAGTATGAATAATTCAAAAAAGTAATGTTTTTAATGAAAATATGTAAATCATTATTTGAATATTTTGGTAACCCGTTGTATAAAAGTGATAATGCCCTCGAAACCTAACAACACCCATGGCAATATATCCTGGGGCCTAACAACACCCATGCCAATATATCCTCGGGCCTAAAAACACACATGCCAATATATCCTCGGGCCTAACAACACCCGTGCCAATATATCCTCAGGCATAACAACACCCATGCCAATATATCCTCAGGCCTAACAACACCCATGCCAATATATCCTGGGCCCTAACAACACCCGTGCCAATATATCCTGGGGCCTAACAACATCCATGCCAATATATCCTTGGGCCTAACAACACCCGTGCCATTATATCCTCCAAACACCGGCTTCTCGGGCATTATCAATTAAAAAGCACATTCACACACACAGCCACTCACACACACACACACACACACCCACACACACACACACACACGCACACACACACACAATTATATTTGGGTGTTTTAATAAATATAAGTGAATACTGACACTTGGTGAAGGTTATCTTATTGAAAGCCACATTCACAGGTTCCTCATTGTATCATTAATCAATATATATATTATATACATTGTAACTTGTTGTCACGATCGTCGACCGATGAAACGGACCAAGGCGCAGCGTGATAAGCGTACATCTTTATTTAGTTCACAACACGAACAAAAACAACAAACAAACGACACGTGAAGTCCCGAGGTTACACAACACACACCTTTACGGAACAAGATCCCACAAAGTAACTGGTGCCAACAGGCTGCCTAAGTATGGTCCCCAATCAGAGACAACGAGCTACAGTTGCCTCTGATTGGGAACCACCCTGGCCAACATAGATCAAAACGATCTAGAACAAAAACATAGAAAATTACACATAGAAAATCCACACCCTGGCTCAACATTTAAGAGTCCCCAGAGCCAGGGCGTGACACTTGTGTACATTAAAACAGAGCAACAGGCTAGTCAATACAGGCATTTGAAACCCAGAGATCTCAAACAATTAAATTACACATTTAAATTAAACACAGACTTGTTCATTAGAAAACTATTGGGTATGTTGTGGTGTTGTGTCACTACAATTGCTTTACGGGAACCTGGTTCAATTATGTTTGTAGTGTAGCTAGTCACTGAATGGCTCTGAATTCACTAACAGAGTCTGTGTCTGGGAGGTTACTAACACTGGAGTATAAAACAGTGTCTGGGGGGTTACTAACACTGGAGTATATTACAGAGTCTGGGGGGTTACTAACACTGGAGTATATAACAGAGTCTGGGGGGTTACTAACACTGGAGTATATAACAGAGTCTGGGGGGTTAGTAACACTGTAGTATATAACAGAGTCTGGGGGGTTACTAACACTGGAGTATATAACAGAGTCTGGAGGGTTACTAACAGGAGTATATAACAGAGTCTGGGGGGTTACCAACACTGGAGTATATAACAGAGTCTGGGGGGTTACTAACACTGGAGTATATAACAGAGTCTGGGGGGTTACTAACACTGGAGTATATAACAGAGTCTGGGGGGTTACTAAAACTGGAGTATATAACAGAGTCTGGGGGGTTACTAACACTGGAGTATTTAACAGAGTCTGGGGGGTTAGTAACACTTGAGTATATAACAGAGTCTGGGGGGTTACTAACACTGGAGTATATAACAGAGTCTGGGGGGTTAGTAACACTGGAGTATATAACAGAGTCTGGGGGGTTACTAACACTGGAGTATATAACAGAGTCTGGAGGGTTACTAACAGGAGTCTATAACATAGTCTGGGGGGTTACTAACACTGGAGTATATTACAGAGTCTGGGGGGTTACTAACACTGGAGTATATTACAGAGTCTGGGGGGTTACTAACACTGGAGTATATAACAGAGTCTGGGGGGTTACTAACACTGGAGTATATAACAGAGTCTGGGGGGTTACTAAAACTGGAGTATATAACAGAGTCTGGGTGGTTACTAACACTGGAGTATTTAACAGAGTATGGGGGGTTAGTAACACTGGAGTATATAACAGAGTCTGGGGGTTACTAACACTGGAGTATATAACAGAGTCTAGGGGGTTAGTAACACTAGAGTATATAACAGAGTCTGGGGGGTTACTAACACTGGAGTATATAACATAGTCTGGGGGGTTACTAACACTGGAGTACATAACAGAGTCTGGGGGGTTACTAACACTGGAGAATATAACAGAGTCTGGGGGGTTACTAACACTGGAGTATATTACAGAGTCTGGGGGGTTACTAACACTGGAGTATATAACAGAGTCTGGGGGGTTACTAAAACTGGAGTATAGAACAGAGTCTGGGGGGTCACTAACACTGGAGTATTAACAGAGTCTGGGGGGTTAGTAACACTGGAGTATATAACAGAGTCTGGGGGGTTACTAACAGGAGTATATAACATAGTCTGGGGGGTTACTAACACTGGAGTACATAACAGAGTCTGGGGGGTTACTAACACTGGAGTATATAACAGAGTCTGGGGGGTTACTAACACTGGAGTATATTACAGAGTCTGGGGGGTTACTAACACTGGAGTATATAACAGAGTCTGGGGGTTACTAAAACTGGAGTATAGAACAGAGTCTGGGGGGTTACTAACACTGGAGTATTAACAGAGTCTGGGGGGTTAGTAACACTGGAGTATATAACAGAGTCTGGGGGGTTACTAACACTGGAGTATATAACAGAGTCTGGGGGGTTACTAACACTGGAGTATATAACAGAGTCTTGAGGGTTACTAACAGGAGTATATAACAGAGTCTGGGGGGTTACTAACACAGGAGTATATAACAGAGTCTGGGGGGTTACTAACACTGGAGTATATAACAGAGTCTGGGGGGTTAGTAACACTGGAGTACATAAGAGTCTGGGGGGTTACTAACAGTGGAGTATATAACAGAGTCTAGGGGGTTAGTAACACTGGAGTATATAACAGAGTCTGGGGGGTTACTAACACTGGAGTATATAACAGAGTCTGGGGGGTTACTAACACTGGAGTATATAACAGAGTCAGTCTGGGGGGATACTAACACTGGAGTATATAACAGAGTCTGGGGGGTTACTAACACTGGAGTATATAACAGAGTCTGGGGGGTTACTAACACTGGAGTATATAACAGAGTCAGTCTGGGGGGTTACTAACACTGGAGTATATAACAGAGTCAGTCTGGGGGGTTACTAACACTGGAGTATATAACAGAGTCTGGGGGGTTACTAACACTGGAGTATATAACAAAATCTGGGGGATACTAACACTGGAGTATATAACAGAGTCTGGGGGGTTACTAACATCATTGTCTTTACTGAAGGAGACAGTAGCATAGTGTAGACAGGATGGATCTCTTGGGAAGTTGACAGTAGCGTAGTGGAGACAGGATGGATCTCTGGGAAAGTTGACAGTAGCATAGCTCACAGTCTCTGGAGCCTCTGTAGATGGACCAACATTGGAGTAGATGTCATCTGGACAAGGATTGGTGGTTGTGGTGATGTCACAGGATGTATCTAGGTTCTGATTGGTTGGGGTGGGGTAGATGGGGTGGAAGGCAGTCCTTTTGGAGTTAACAGATTCTGAGGATTGTAAAGAGGACATGTAATATATATATATAATCCCTGTGTGTGTCTGTGTGTGTGTTTGTGTGTGTGTGTGTGTGTCTGTGTGTGTATTTGTGTGTTTGTTTGGTTTTACTATCCTTGTGGCTAGCTTTGCACTTAACTGGCTAACAGTAGCTACTAAGGGTAAGTTATAACCTACATTTATTTTTGTTTTGTTTTTACCAGAGTCGTTCAAGGGAATTCGGGACATGGGTGACTAGTTAAAGTTAGCTTGGCTCTCTCTGTGTGTTTCGTGCCGTGGGAGGAGGGGTTGGTTAATTGGCAGAGAGCAATGGCTAGCTAGTATGCTAACTATTCTAGCTAACTAACTGGCTGAATAAGTTGACGACGTACTCACTCAAACTGTCAAAACTAACCCAAAACTTTACACAACGTTAGACACGGATATGAATGATCTGTTTGGCGTGTTAACACACTGGTGGTTTGTTGTAACTGAGTATTGGCATTAAACCGTGTTATTGGAGGCTGGCATGCTAGTTGGCTATGGCGTCATAGGATTCGGTGCCCTGGGCGGTTTTCACGGAAGAATACTGTACCAAGTTAGCTAGCTGAATAAACTAAGTTAGAGTCTATACCTAGAAAACATTGAACCGCTGTAGTTTACAACAATTATAATTTCTACAGTGGAAGTTGGGAGAGTTATATTTGAGTGTTTCAGTGAAACATAAGTGAGGGAGGCCCCGCTCTCTCGCTTTCCTAGATGTTTAGTTCATTTCATTCCGATCTCCTTTGCATTATTGTAGCCTTTTTCTGTAGCCTGTCAACTATGTGTCTGTCTATCCCTGTTCTCTCCTCTCTGCACAGGCCATACAAACGCTTCACACCGCGTGTCTGCTGCCACTCTAATCTGGTGGTCCCTGCGTGCACGACCCACGTGGAGTTCCAGGTCTCCGGCAGCCTCTGGAACTGCCGTTCTGCGGCCAACAAGGCAGAGTTCATCTCAGCCTATGCTACCCTCCAGTCCCTCGACTTCTTGGCACTGACGGAAACATGGATTACCACAGAAAGCACTGCTACTGCTACTGCTCTTTCCTCGTCTGACCATGTGTTCTCGCATACCCGAGAGCATCTGGTCAGCGCGGCGGTGGCA
Source organism: Coregonus clupeaformis (assembly GCF_020615455.1). Lineage (NCBI taxonomy): Eukaryota > Metazoa > Chordata > Actinopteri > Salmoniformes > Salmonidae > Coregonus > Coregonus clupeaformis. The sequence continues at coordinate 49,691 of NW_025533696.1, forward strand.
CAGGAATCCTCATCTCTCCCAAGTGGACATTCTCTCTTTTTCCCCTGACCCATCTGTCTATCTCCTCATTTTAATTCCATGCTGTCACAGTCACTAGCCCATTCAAGCTTAACATCCTTGTCATTTATCGCCGTCCAGGTTCCCTTGGAGAGTTCATCAATGAGCTTGACGCCTTGATACGTTCCTTTCCTGAGGATGGCTCACCCCTCACAGTTCTGGGTGACTTTAACATCCCTACATCTGCCTTTGACTCATTTCTCTCTGCCTCCTTCTTTCCACTCCTTTCCGCTTTTGACATCACCCTCTCACCGTCCCCCCCTTCTCACAAGGCAGGCAATACGCTTGACCTTATCTTTACTAGATGCTGTTCTTCTACTAATCTCACTGCAACTCCCCTCCAAGTCTCCGACCACTACTTTGTATCCTTTTCTCTCTCGCTCTCCTCCAACACTACTCACTCTGCCCCTACTCAGATGGTAAGGTGCCGTCGCAACCTTTGCTCTCTCTCTCCCGCTACTCTCTCCTCTTCCATCCTATCATCTCTTCCCTCTGCTAAATCCTTCTCCCTCCGATCTCCTGATTCTGCCTCCTCAACCCTCCTCTCCTCCCTTTCTGCATCTTTTGACTCTCTATGTCCCCTATCCTTCCGGCCGGCTCGGCCCTCCCCTCCTGCTCCGTGGCTTGACGACTCATTGCAAGCTCACAGAAGAGGGCTCCGGGCAGCCGAGCGGAAATTGAGGAAAACTAGACTTCTTGCGGACCTGTCATCTTTTCACTCCCTCCTCTCTACATTCTCTTCCACTGTTTCCGCTGCTAAAGCCACTTTCTACCACTCAAAATTTCAAGCCTCTACCTCTAACCCTAGGAAGCTCTTTGCCACCTTCTCCTCCCTGCTGAATCCTCTTCCTCCTCCCCCTCTCTCCTCCCTCTCTGTGGATGACTTCATCAACCATTTTGAAAAGAAGGTTGACGACATCCGATCCTCATTTATTAATGACACACTGCCCTACCCTATGCTTTGACTTCTTTCTCCCCTCTCTCTCCAGATGAAATCTTGCGACTTGTGACGGCCGGCCACCCAACAACATGCCCGCTTGACCCTATCCCCTCTTCTCTTCTCCAGACCATTTCCGGAGACCTTCTCCCTTACCTCACTTCGCTCATCAACTCATCCTTGACCGCTGGCCATGTCCCTTCTGTCTTCAAGAGAGCGAGAGTTGCACACTTCCTCAAAAAACCTACACTCGATCCCTCCGATGTCAGCAACTACAGACCAGTATCCCTTCTTTCTTTTCTCTCAAAAACTCTTGAGCGTGCCGTCTCTAGCCAACTCTCCTGCTATCTCTCTCAGAATGACCTTCTTGATCCAAACCAGTCATGTTTCAAGACTGGTCATTCAACTGAGACTGCTCTTCTCTGTGTCACGGAGGCTCTCTGCACTGCTAAAGCTAACTCTCTCTCCTCTGCTCTTATCCTTCTAGACCTATCCGCTGCCTTTGATACTGTGAACCATCAGATCCTCCTCTCCACCCTCTCTGAGTTGGGCATCTCCGGCGCTGCTCACTCTTGGATTGCGTCCTACCTGACAGGTCGCTCCTACCAGGTGGCGTGGCAAGAATCTGTCTCCGCACCACGTGCTCTCACCACTGGTGTCCCCCAGGGCTCAGTTCTAGGCCCTCTCCTATTCTCTCTATACACCAAGTCACTTGGCTCTGTCATATCCTCACATGGTCTCTCCTATCATTGCTACGCAGATGACACACAATCAATTTTCTTCTTTCCCCCTTCTGATAACTAGGTGGCGAATCGCATCTCTGCATGTCTGGCAGACATATCAGTGTGGATGTCAGATCACCACCTCAAGCTGAACCTCTGCAAGACGGAGCTGCTCTTCCTCCCGGGGAAGGACTGCCCGCTCCATGATCTCACCATCATGGTTGACAACTCCATTGTGTCCTCCTCCCAGAGTGCAAAGAACCTTGGCGTGACCCTGGACAACACCCTGTCGTTCTCCGCTAACATCAAAGCGGTTACCCGATCCTGCAGGTTCATGCTCTACAACATTCACAGAGTTCGACCCTACCTTACACAGAAAGCGGCACAGGTCCTAATCCAGGCACTTGTCATCTCCCGTCTGGATTACTGCAACTCGCTTTTGGCTGGGCTCCCTGCCTGTGCCATTAAACCCCTACAACTTATCCAGAACGCTCAGCCCGTCTGGTGTTCAACCTTCCCAAGTTCTCTCATGTCACCCCGCTCCTCCGCACACTCCACTGGCTTCCAGTTGAGGCTCGCATCTACTACAAGACCATGGTGCTTGCCTACGGAGCTGTGAGGGGAACGGCACCTCCTTACCTTCAGGCTCTGATCAGACCCTACACCCAAACGAGGGCACTACGTTCATCCACCTCTGGCCTGCTATCTCCCCTTCCTGTACGGAAGCACAGTTCCCGCTCAGCCCAGTCAAAGCTATTCGCTGCTCTGGCACCCCAATGGTAGAACAAGCTCCCCCACGACGCCAGGACAGCGGAGTCACTGACCACCTTCCGGAGACACTTGAAACCCTACCTCTTTAAGGAATACCTGGAATAGTATAAAAGTAATCCTTCTTCCCCCACCCCCCATAAGAAAATAAATAAAATAAAAAGGTTGTCCCACTGGCTATCATATGTTGAATGCACCAATTTGTAAGTCGCTCTGGATAAGAGCGTCTGCTAAATGATGTAAATGTAAAATGTTGTGGGGACCAGAAGTCCTCACAAGGATAGTAAAACTTGGAAAATTCAGACAAGTGGGGACATGTCACTGAAAAAGGCAATTTTAGGCTTAGGGGTTAAGTTTAGGGTTTGAATTAGGGTTAAAATGTGGGTTAGGGGTTAGGTTTAGGGTTAGGGGTTTGGGGTAAGGTTAGGGTTAGGTTAAGTTTAGGATTAGGTTCAGGGTTAGGGTTAGAATTAGGGTTAGTGTTACAATTAGGGTTTGGGGTATATTTAAGGTTAGGGTTAGGTTTAGGTTTAAGGTTAAAATAGGATTTTGAATGGGAATCAGTTGTTTGGTCCCCACAAGGATTGTAAAAAAATGAAAATTCAGACAAGAATATTTTCGGCTTAGGGGTTAAGTTTAGGGTTAGGGTTTGAATTAGGGTTGGTGTTACAATCAGGGTTAGGGGTTAGGTTTAGGGTTAGGAGTTAGGGGTTTGGGGGAAGGTTAGGGTTAGGGTTAGGTTAATTTTAGAATTAGGTTAAGGGTTAGGTTAGGGTTAGGATTAAAGGTTAGGGGAAATTTGATTTTGAATGGGAATCAATTATTTGGTCCCCACAAGGATAGTAAAACAACATGTGTGTGTCTCACCAGTAGTTATCTTTGTTCTGGTCCTTTGTCTGATGAATATGATGAGAATGACCAACACACACACCACCATCCCCAGACCTGTCCCCATATACACCAGTACACCTGGAGAACACACAGTTACACATTAGTAACACACACACCACCATCCCCAGACCTGTCCTGTCTGTGTGTGTGTGTTTGTGTGTGTGTGTGGGGGAGACTTTACAGAATACTGTATATATCATAGATACCATCAGACCTGACCACAGACAGGAGGAGAGACTTTACAGAGTACTGTATATATCATAGATACCATCAGACCTGACCACAGACAGGAGGAGAGACTTTACAGAGTACTGTATATATCATAGATACCATCAGACCTGACCACAGACAGGAGGAGAGACTTTACAGAGTACTGTATATATCATAGATACCATCAGACCTGACCACAGACAGGAGGAGAGACTTTACAGAGTACTGTATATATCATAGATACCATCAGACCTGACCACAGACAGGAGGAGAGACTTTACAGTGTGGAATCAAGTATGGGTTTGTAGAGGCTTGGCTAGCAGGGTAGGTTGTGGAGTCTTGGCCAGAAGGGTAGGTTGTAGAGACTTGGCCAGCAGGGTAGGTTGTAGAGTCTTTTCCAGCAGGGTAGGTTGTAGAGTTGGTAGGTGAGTTGACAGTAGAGTAGACTGAAGAGATGACCACAGGGATTGTGTCTGTCTGTCTGTCTGCCTCTCTGATCTCCTCATACTACATGGTCAGATATGAAAAGAAGTGGAGGGCCCTCAACCATCAACAAGTGTTGCTTGCCAAAGTTTTTCTTCATGGAATGTTAGCAGGTTACACCACAATCCCACTAGAGGAAAATATAGACTCACACAGTCAACCATAAGATGTTTAGTTTACCATCACACTCAGCCAACCTCCCTGTCTATCACCTCTGCATTACAAGTTGTTATGGACAAACACACACACACACACACACACACACACACACACACACACACACACACACACACACACACACACACACACACACACACACACACACACACACACGCGCCCTTGTATCTCTCACCTCTCCAGTAGGGTCAGGTTGTGTGTTGGAGGAGACTGGTGGTGGTGGTGGTGGTGTTCTCCTGGTTCCTCTCCTCTGTCTGTAGAACAGGAGCAGGACCAGTCCTAACACTGTCACCTTGACTACCAGACCAACACTGGTCCACACCATCAGACCTGACCACAGACAGGAGGAGAGACTTTACAGAGTACTGTATATATCATAGATACCATCAGACCTGACCACAGACAGGAGGAGAGACTTTACAGAGTAATGTATATATCATAGATACCATCAGACCTGACCACAGACAGGAGGAGAGACTTTACAGAGTACTGTATATATCATAGATACCATCAGACCTGACCACAGACAGGAGGAGAGACTTTACAGAGTACTGTATATATCATAGATACCATCAGACCTGACCACAGACAGGAGGAGAGACTTTACAGAGTACTGTATATATCATAGATACCATCCGACCTGACCACAGGCAGGAGGAGAGACTTTACAGAGTACTGTATATATCATAGATATCATCAGACCTGACCAGAGACAGGAGGAGAGACTTTACAGAGTACTGTATATATCATAGATACCATCAGACCTGACCACAGACAGGAGGAGAGACTTTACAGAGTACTGTATATATCATAGATACCATCAGACCTGACCACAGACAGGAGAGACTTTATCAGGGTTACAACATTTCAGTAACTTTCCCCAATCTTCCAGGTTTTCCAGAAATGACCAGAATAACTCAACCCTATGCTTTACAGGCTATAGATATCAGACTGATGGATCGTTACCAGGGTCATCTGGTGGGTTGGTCGGTAGACTAGTGGACAGGTCAGTCAATAAAGTAAAGTAAGGTAGGTTGGAAGATTGGTCAGTTGTTTGGTCGTTAGTTGGTTGGTAGAGTATGTCAGGTGACAGACAGGCAGGCAGGCAGGCAGGCAGGCAGGCAGGCAGGCAGGCAGGCAGGCAGGCAGGCAGACAGACAGACAGACAGACAGACAGACAGACAGACAGACAGACAGACAGACAGACAGACAGACAGACAGACAGACAGACAGACAGACAGACAGACAGACAGACAGACAGACAGACAGACAGAGTAGATAGATTATAAAGGTGTGATAAAGGAAAAGTCTGAGTAAGACAGTGATAATAGTAACCATAGCAACAGAGGCCATGGTGTCAGCAGCAGCTCTCCACAAAACCTCAAATGTTGCATCACTTCCTGTGGGCCTCTGAGAGACTCACATCTACATTGTCTCAAATCTTCCCTGGGACAGATGTAAATTAGCTGTTAGCTAAATCTGATTATACACATCAGTTCTCACTTCTGAGACTTCTGCCACCACTGAAGTCAGTAGACATGAAACATACCAGCACTCTGACTCTGTCCTGCACCAGGAGAGTCCAATGGAGGAGAATCTAGAGCGAGGGAGAGAGAGGGAGAGGGGGGGGGGGTGAGAGAGAGGAGAGAGAGAGGAGTGATTTCCTCCAGCGTTACATCATTTTATATCACAACATATTAGTTGTAATGTCTGAGATGAGAGATTCATCATACCTGTTCTTGATGAAGAGTGACCACCGATGTCTTCAGATGGCAGAAAGGATGTTGCAGAGAGGTTTGGGAGGGTTGTGGAGAGGTTTGGGACGGTTGTGGAGAGGTTTGGGGATGTTGCAGAGAGGTTTGGGGATGTTGCAGAGAGGTTTGGGAGGGTTGTGGAGACATGGGGTCTGGGGGTGACAGCTGTAGTAGCTGTGTTGAAAGACAAAGAACAGGTATCCACAAATACAGTCACCATTTTGCTTTTCTCTCACTGGAAATATGACATGAAGCCTATAAACAAGCAATAAACTGGGAATTTGAAAAGGCTAATGTGATTGTGTTCAGAGAGGTTAGTGAGGATTGTGGAGACATGGGGTCTGGAGGTGACAGGTGATGGTGTAGGAGTGGGAGGAGCTGTGAGTCAATAGAAAGTACAGATAAACATCAATACTGAAACAACTTTATGTCAGGGGATATAAGTCAGGAAGTTCATTACTAGATACCAATGTATATGTAGTGTTCACTTACCATCTGTAACTATGAGCTGCACCTCTTGGAATGAGTCTAGTCCAAATCTCTCCACTTTACACCAGTAGGTCCCAGAGTCTGACTTCATCAGGTTCTTGATGGTAACAGTGAAGTCTCCATCTCTATAGTCATGTATGGCGTATCTTCCTCTCTCAATATAGTTCTTGTTCTTCTGAGTTTGAACCAGAACGTCGTTGTAACTGTCACATTTCTTCCCACAGAAGTACTTGTCATTGCTTTTTCCATACCATTTATCTGCATATGAGCACTGAATTGTGACCTTTCCCCCAACAACTCCAGTCGCCTTAGTGATGGCTGACTCCACAACACAGAGAGCTGTCAAACAGAAACATACGGTCACTAAAGAGGAATTGAACCTCATTGTCCTCAACACCTTCATAGTCCTACTGTACCCATCAAGTGAGAGGTGAGAGGACCTCACCTTTTTAAGTTCAGTACATTCTACCATGAATATGCAGATATATCATCTGATCACATCTCTAGTGTATCATGTTCTGGCTCCTTATAGACAAATCATTAACTTATTATACTATATCATCCAGACAGAAACTGATGCAGACTGTAGACAGACAGTATACAGTCTAGTACTATAGAAACTGATACAGACTATAGACAGACAGTATACAGTCTAGTACTATAGAAACTTATATAGACTACAGACAGACAGTATACAGTCTAGTACTATAGAAACTGATACAGACTACAGACAGGCAGACAGACAGACAGGTGGACAGGCCGACATACAGACAGACAGGCAGACAGGCAGACAGACAGACAGACAGGTGGACAGGCAGACAGACAGAACTCACCTGAGAGGAAACAGCAGGAGACAACATGGAGTATCTTCATTCTGGACAGTTACTCCTCAGTTATTATACTGTTAAAGTAACTTTACTATTACAGTTACTATACTGTTCAAGTTACTTTATTATCACAGTTACTATACTGTTTAAGTGACTTTACGATACTACCAAGCACAGGTCCACAACAGCTTGTCTGTCAGCTACTCTCAGTCCTACTAAACCATCAGCAGTTAGACAGTTTTTGACAGCTGGGTGTTTCTGAAGAGCTCTTTCTTCCTCCATTGAAAGCTCCTTCCTCCTCTGACACCCCACCCCCCTCCCTCCCTCTCTCACTCTCTCTCTGCATGTCAGAAAGATGGAAATAGTGATGGTGGTGACAGTGGCGGTGGAGGGGGAGGGCATTAGTCTACATATCCTGGTGATTGCTCTGAATTGACACTAGTGTCTGGAGGTCTATGTGCTGCAGATGGAAACTGGTTCAATCCAGCCGGATGTTAGATTTCTAAACCACAAGAGATCTCAGCTAGCTGTAGGTGACTAAGTGTGAAAACTGTTAACTTCTCTGTTCTAAAGTTACCATGTTTCTTTCAGCAGAGCAGGAACACATTGTTGAGATGATCCTCTGTAGCTCAATTGGTAGAGCATAGCGCTTGTAACACCAGGGTAGTGGGTTCAATCCCCGGGACCACCCATACGTAAAAATGTATGCACGCTTTGGATAAAAGCGTCTGCTAAATGGCATATTATATTTTAGATGATGACAATATAGTTAAAGTATACATCAATATATTTTCTTACTTTTTCTGACATTTCATTGATCCAAATACAGTCTTTGTAAATGATCAACTCAACAGATGAGTTTCTGAACAGGAGAAACATCCCTCCTCTACAACCCAACTCCCCCTTAATGAATGATGTCATCACATAACAGACAAGCAACTGAGATCTCAGTAAACCAATAGAACGACCTCCACATCACCCCCTACAGAATGCTATCAGTACTGATTAATACATACTCAAATCTTGACCACCAGCCGGGTCTCTCTCTCTCTCTATTGATCCTGGGGACGAGCTTACAGTTATTCTAATAAACTATATGTTTCAACTAGGTCAATTCAGGAATTGAAGTGAAATTCCATTCATGGATTGAAAAGTCAACATGGAAAATGATGGTCATCAATGATAAATTGAATTGTGATTCATTGATTGTATTGAAATGGAATTAAATAAAATGTAATTGGTCCCCAGCTCTGGTAACAAGAACACTGTGTCACAACCAGACAATCAGACGACCTCTTCTCTTCAGACTACAGAGCATATAATTACATATTAGAACTTAATTACATATTAGACTTCAATTAGTGTTACAGAGTCTATTCAGAGTCTGTGACATTGTTAAGGCTCTGGTAGACATTCAATGCTTTGTGGTCCCGCGCCTGATAGGCTGATTGGTAGAGGGAGGGGTCATGAGCAATGCATTCTGGGTCAGCGTTGGACACGGGCTGAGGGTCCACTGCATTCTGGGTAGAAGTTGTATTTTCTTCATCCTCACCATCCTCCTCATCATCAACATGTTAGACAGTGAGGAGAATCATTAGGTGAAGAAAGACACAGACAAGCACACAAACACACGCATGCACACACACACACTTACACACACACACGTACACACATACGTACACTCATGCACAGACACACACACGCATGCACACACAAACACACGTACACACATACGTACAGACACAACACGGGCACGTAAACAAACGTAAACACACACGTACACTCACGTACACACACACACATGTATACAGACGTACACACACTCACACACACGTTAACAATGTATAAGTCAAATTCTCCGATAGAGTTATTATTATCAGCTTTAATATTGCAGATAGATTGTAACTTCCATCAATGTAATTGTCTGCATCACTTCTCAAAAAAATAAAGGGAACACTTAAACAACACAATGTAACTCCAAGTCAATCACACTTCTGTGAAATCAAACTGTCCACTTAGGAAGCAACACTGATTGACAATAAATGTCACATGCTGTTGTGCAAATGGAATAGACAACAGGTGGAAATTATAGGCAATTAGCAAGACACCCCCAATAAAGGACTGGTTTTGCAGGTGGTGACCACAGACCACTTCTCAGTTCCTATGCTTCCTGGCTGATGTTTTGGTCACTTTTGAATGCTAGCGGTGCTTTCACTCTAGTGATAGCATGAGACGGAGTCTACAACCCACACAAGTGGCTCAGGTAGTGCAGCTCATCCAGGATGGCACATCAATGCGAGCTGTGGCAAGAAGGTTTGCTGTGTCTGTCAGTGTAGTGTCCAGAGCATGGAGGCGCTACCAGGAGACAGGCCAGTACATCAGGAGACGTGGAGGAGGCCGTAGGAGGGCAACAACCCAGCAGCAGGACTGCTACCTCCGCCTTTGTGCAAGCAGGAGCAGGAGGAGCACTGCCAGAGCCCTGCAAAATGACCTCCAGCAGGCCACAAATGTGCATGTGTCTGCTCAAACGGTCAGAAACAGACTCCATGAGGGTGGTATGAGGGCCCGACGTCCACAGGTGGGGGTTGTGCTTACAGCCCAACACCGTGCAGGACGTTTGGCATTTGCCAGAGAACACCAAGATTGGCAAATTCGCCACTGGCGCCCTGTGCTCTTCACAGATGAAAGCAGGTTCACACTGAGCACATGTGACAGACGTGACAGAGTCTGGAGACGCCGTGGAGAACGTTCTGCTGCCTGCAACAGACCGGTTTGGCAGTGGGTCAGTCATGGTGTGGGGTGGCATTTCTTTGGGGGGCCGCACAGCCCTCCATGTGCTCGCCAGAGGTAGCCTGACTGCCATTAGGTACCGAGATGAGATCCTCAGACCCCTTGTGAGACCATATGCTGGTGCGGTTGGCCCTGGGTTCCTCCTAATGCAATACAATGCTAGACCTCATGTGGCTGGAGTGTGTCAGCAGTTCCTGCAAGAGGAAGGCATTGATGCTATGGACTGGCCCGCCCGTTCCCCAGACCTGAATCTAATTGAGCACATCTGGGACATCATGTCTCGCTCCATCCACCAACGCCACGTTGCACCACAGTCTGTCCAGGAGTTGGCAGATGCTTTAGTCCAGGTCTGGGAGGAGATCACTCAGGAGACCATCCGCCACCTCATCAGGAGCATGCCCAGGCGTTGTAGGGAGGTCATACAGGCACGTGGAGGCCACACACACTACTGAGCCTCATTTTGACTTGTTTTATGGACATTACATCAAAGTTGGATCAGCCTGTAGTGTGGTTTTCCACTTTAATTTTGAGGGTGACTCCAAATCCAGACCTCCATGGGTTGATCAATTTGATTTCCATTGATAATTTTTGTGTGATTTTGTTGTCAGCATATTCAACTATGTAAAGAAAAAAGTATTTAAAAAGATTATTTCATTCATTCAGATCTAGGATGTGTTATTTTAGTGTTCCCTTAATTTTTTTGAGCAGTGTATATATACACACATACATATACTGTGGCAGATCAAGGTGTTGCGTCAAGACGTTTATGCAGATCAGACATGGACAGAGTATGATTAGCTCGGTTTCAAGGGTGTTTATTAATAAAATAATCAAAAGAAAAGGTTAGGTCTCCCCCATGAGACCCTCTCCAGGATACCGTCTCCAACTACACGGAAGTTACCTTACTTCCCCCAGTCTTCCCTCATGTGCTGCCCTTCTGGCAGCTTTATGGGCCTTGCACAGCTGGTGAGCAATCCGCCCTTAATTACTCACCAGCTCCCAATCAGCCCCAATACCTGGCATGTCCAGCAGATGGAGCCACCTCCTCATGATGTATACTCCATCTGTTACCAGGCCTCAACGAGTCTCCCCCTGGTGGCTGACCTGCTGTACGCCACAATACATATACACATACAGGGAGGGAAAAAAGTATTTGATCCCCTGCTGATTTTGTACGTTTGCCCACTGAAAAAGAAATGATCAGTCTATAATTTTAATGGTAGGTTTATTTGAACAGTGAGAGACAGAATAACAACAATCCAGAAAAACGCATGTCAAAAATGTTATAAATTGATTTGCATTTTAATGAGGGAAATAAATATTTGACCCCTCTGCAAAACATGACTTAGTACTTGGAGGCAAAACCCTTGTTGGCAATCACAGAGGTCAGACGTTTCTTGTAGTTGGCCACCAGGTTTGCACACATCTCAGGAGGGATTTTGTCCCACTCCTCTTTGCAGATCTTCTCCAAATCATTAAGGTTTTGAGGCTGACGTTTGGCAACTCAAACCTTCAGCTCCCCTCCACAGATTTTCTATGGGATTAAGGTCTGGAGACTGGCTAGACCACTCCAAGACCTTAATGTGCCTCTTCTTGAGCCACCCCTGTGTGTTTTGGGTCATTGTCATGCTGGAATACCCATCAACGACCCATTTTCAATGCCCTCGCTGAGGGAAGGAGGTTCTCACCCAATATTTGACGGTACATGGCCCCGTCCATCATCCCTTTGATGCGGTGAAGTTGTCCTGTCCCCTTAGGAGAAAAACACCCCCAAAGCATATTGTTTCCACCTCCATGTTTGACGGTGGGGATGGTGTTCTTGGGGTCATAGGCAGCATTCCTCCTCCTCCAAACACGGCGAGTTGAGTTGATGCCAAAGAGCTCAATTTTGGTCTCATCTGACCACCACACTTTCACCCAGTTCTCTTCTGAATCATTCAGATGTTCATTGGCAAACTTCAGACGGGCATGTATATGTGCTTTCTTGAGCAGGGGGACCTTGCGGGCACTGCAGAATTTTAGTCCATCACGGCCTGGTGTGTTACCAATTGTTTTCTTGGTGACTATGGTCCCAGCTGCCTTGAGATCATTGACAAGATCCTCCCGTGTAGTTCTGGGCTGATTCCTCACCGTTCTCATGATCATTGCAACTCCACGAGGTGAGATCTTGCATGGAGCCCCAGGCCGAGGGAGATTGACAGTTCTTTTGTGTTTCTTCCATTTGCGAATAATCGCACCAACTGTTGTCAACTTCTCACCAAGCTGCTTGGCGATGGTCTTGTAGCCGATTCCAGCCTTGTGTAGGTCTACAATCTTGTCCCTGACATCCTTGGAGAGCTCTTTGGTCTTGGCCATGGTGGAGAGTTTGGAATCTGATTGATTGATTGCTTCTGTGGACAGGTGTCTTTTATACAGGTAACAAGAAGAGATTAGGAGCACTCCCTTTAAGAGTGTGCTCCTAATCTCAGCTCGTTACCTGTATAAAAGACACCTGGGAGAGAGAAATCTTTCTGATTGAGAGGGGGTCAAATACTTATTTCCCTCATTAAAATGCAAATCAATTTATAACATTTTTGACATGCGTTTTTCTGTATTGTTTTGTTGTTATTCTGTCTCTCACTGTTCAAATAAACCTACCATTAAAATTATAGACTGACCATTTCTTTGTCAGTGGGCAAACATACAAAATCAGCAGGGGATTAAATACTTTTTTCCCTCACTGTACATACATATAAATACATATACATACATATATATACATATCCTTTTTTGAAATAGATTTCCCTTGATTACTTTCTAACCCCACCACCCCTTCCCTAATTGGAGTAAACTAGTAAACAACAATGCTTAGGCCTCTACTTCCAGTTTATACATACTATATACATTTTATGGACACAGTCAATTTTACAATAATTATATTTTGTTTGTTTTTACTCCTGAACTTCCTCTACCCTCAACCTCTCCGATCATTTTAATGATGTCCATCCGGTTTGCTTCCATACATCTTTCTAACTGTGCTCTTTCACAAAAACTCTCAACCTATAACCTTATACTTATTATGGACACAGTATGCTTTACATTAGTTATCTTGCTGTTATTAGTTGTTGTTAGTTGTTATTCGTCCCATCTTTCAGCTCCATTCAACACCTCCCATCCATCTGTTAACACCATCCATATTGGATTTCTATTTGCCATATATTTTTCAACTGTGCTGTGATGTTTCACAAAAGTTCTAAACTCTTCTATTCTCATTGTTTCTACAGATTGTAAATTGAAAATAAAAGTTTTTGCTAAAAGTATTATTATATTATTGATCGATTGACTATGATTTTTCAGATCAACCTGTAGTGCTATCTGCAAGGTTAGCTCCAGTGTCACGCCCTGGCTCTGGGGACTCTTTATATTGAGCCAGGGTGTGTAGTTTCTATGTTGTATTTTCTATGTTTATTCTAGATCATGTATTCTATGTTGGCCAGTTGGGGCTATTGGGCCAGAGGGAGCAGGAGTTAATTGGTCAGAGGGAGGAGCTACAGGAGGCGATAAGGGAGAAGGAGAGTGTAGAGGCACGGCGAGAGGCACTGGTTAGGCAGCAGAGGGAGCGGAGGTTTATGAGGAAACCCAGTCCCGCTCCTCGCACCAAGCAAGTGGTGTGTGTCACCAGTCCGGTCTGGCCCGTTCCTGATCCCCGCACTAAGTCAGTGGTGCGTGTTCCCAGTACGGCCCGACCCATTCCTGCTTCCCGCACAAGGCCAGTGGTGTGTGTTCCCAGTACGGCACGGCCCGTTCCTTCTCCCCGTACTCAGGCTAGGCAGCGTGAGACTGGGCAGGTTCCGAGTTATGCGGAGCTGCGTACTGTGCCGCGAGTGGTCCGGCACAGTCCTGTACGTCCTGTGCTAGCACCACGCACGTGTTGTGCTAAGGTGGGCATGCAGCCAGGACGGAGTGTGCCAGCTCAACGCTCGTGGCCTCCAGTACCCCTCCTCGGTCCCGGATATCCTGCGCCAGTGCCACGTACTGTAGTGCCAGTACTAGTGCACAGCCCTGTACGTCCTGTGCTGATGCCTCACACAGAGTGTGTAGAAGTAGGCATTCAGCCAGGACGGGTTGTGTCAGCTCTTCGCTCCAGACCTCCAGTCCGTCTCCACGGGGAGGTGGAGAGAAAGTGGTGGTCACGCCCGGAGCCGGATCCGCCTCCGAGGCGGAATGCCCACCCGGCCCCTACCCTGTTGTGTTTGTGTGGCGCGGTCGCAGTCCGCGCCTTTGGGGGGGGGTACTGTCACGCCCTGGCTCTGGGGACTCTTTATATTGAGCCAGGGTGTGTAGTTTCTATGTTGTATTTTCTATGTTTATTCTAGATCGTGTATTCTATGTTGGCCGGTTGGTTCCCAATCAGAGGCAGCTGTGGCTCGTTGTCTCTGATTGGGAACCATACTTAGGCAGCCTGTTTTCTCTAGTCATTGTGGGATCTTGTTCTGTATAGGTTTGTGTTGGTGTACCTTTAGACTTCACGTATCGTTTTGTTGTTTTTGTTAAAGTACTCATTAAAAAATGTACGCATATCACGCTGCGCCTTGGTCCGCTTCATCTTACGATGTTCGTGACATCCAGGTAAATATTGCAATCCTTCAGCCATTCCTGGACCTGTGACCAAAAACAAGCTACAAATGGACAGTACCAAAACAAATTATCTAATTATTCTGTCTCTTCGCAGCAAAATCTGCAGAGTTGGGAAGATTGTATCCCTCATATAAATAACATTCTATTGGTAGCAAGTATTGTATAGTGTATAGTGTATAATAATTAAAATTGAAAAACTCTGATCTAAAGTTACCATGTTTGTTTCAGCAGAGGAGACACATAACTGAGATGATGACAATATAGTTAAATTATATATCAGTCTATTTCATTCTATATGTTTTACATTTCATTGATCCACATTTACAGTAATTGAGAAAGTATGGTGCAGAATGGATTTTCATAGCACAAAAATTATTCCGATGTTACAGAGACTTTACTGACTCACTTTCCTGTCATTAAGTGAGTTTGTCACACATGAATGCTGTGTTCATAACATCTCATACATTTGTAAATACTAGCATACGACTGAGAACATTCCACTTGAACGTCCCTCCAACTGGTAATTACTAGTGGGAAACTTGTCTATCATGTCACGATCGTTAGAGTGAGTGGACCAAGGCGCAGCGTTGAAGGTGAACATATTTATTTAATAGAGTAATCACCCGAACAAAACAACAAACGATACGTGCAGTCCTACGGTACAAACCAAAAGGAACAAGATCCCACAACTACTGTGGGAAAACAGCATAGGCTGTTTTCATAGGAAATTACCTTGACAACAGCATTTTCAGCAGTTAAATACAACAACAAAACAATATGTATATTAAAACAATATATTAATCGGGTTGTTGAACACTATAATTTGTTTACAAGCATGATAGCTGTACTTTTATTTCATGGTTGAGGCATTTAGTTTGATATTAGCCAATCAGCGTTCTAAATTAGTTCACAGCATGTGAATGCTTACAATTCGTTGCTCCCAGTTTACTATAAGTATTTTGAAAGTTTCCCACGTGTTATGAACGCAGCATTAGTTTGGGACTGTTGTTTTGTGGATGAGGTTTTGGTAGGTGGAGTCTTGGGTTGTTGTGTTGAGGGTTTGGTAGGTGGAGTCTTGGGTTGTTGTGTTGAGGGTTTGGTAGGTGGGGTCTTGGGTTGTTATGTTGAGGTTCTGGTAGGTGGAGTCTTGGGTTGTTGTATTGATGTTACCCTCTCTTACTCCATGCAATCTCCATAGACAAACATTGCCATTCGAATGACCCTACTGAAGAACTCAGTGACTTTCAACGTGGCACCGTCATAGGATGCCACCTTTCCAACAAGTCAGTTTGTCAAATTCCTGTCCTGCTAGAGCTGCCCCGGTCAACTGTAAGTGCTGTTATTGTGAAGTGGAAACGCTACCCCAACATCATACAATGACATTCTAGACGATTCTGTGCTTCCAACTTTGTGGCAACATTTTGGGGAAGGCCCTTTCCTGTTTCAGCATGACAATGCCCCCGAGTACAAAGTGAGGTCCATACAGAAATGGTTTGTCGAGATCGGTGTGGAAGAACTTGACTGGCCTTTACAGAGCCCTGACCTCAACCCCATTGAACACCTTTGGGATTAATTGGAACGCCGACTGAGAGCCAGGCCTAATTACCTAGCATCAGTGCTCTTGTGGCTGAATGGAAGCAAGTCCCTGCAGAAATGTTCCAAAATCTAGTGGCAAGCCTTCCAAAAAGAGTGGATGATGTTATAGCAGCAAATGGGGGAACAACTCCATATTAATGCCCATGATTTTGGAATGAGATGTATTTGTTGCCTTACAACCTTGAATTAAAATGGATTTTTGGGGGCTTTGTATCATTTGATTTACACAACATGCCTACCACTTTGAAGATGCAAAATATGTTTTGGGGTGAAACAAACAAGAAATAAGACAAAAAAACACAAAGCTTCACATGCATAACTATTCACCCCCCGCAATTACAGCTGCAAGTCTCTTGGGGTATGTATCTATAAGCTTGGCACATCTAGCCACTGGGATTTTTACCCATTCTTCAAGGCAAAACTGCTCCAGCTCCTTCAAATTGGATGGGTTCCGCTGGTGTACAGCAATCTTTAAGTCATACCACAGATTCTCAATTGGATTGAGGCCTGGGCTTTGACTAGGCCATTCCAAGACATTTAAATGTTTCCCCTTAAACCACTCAAGTGTTGCTTTAGCAGTATGCTTAGGGTCATTGTCCTGCTGAAAGGTGAACCTCCGTCCCAGTCTCAAATCTCTGGAAGACTGAAACAGGTTTCCCTCAAGAATTTCCCTGTATTTAGAGCCATCCAGGCGCCTGACCAGTTTCCCAGTCCCTGCTGATGGGAAAAATCTCCACAGCATGATGCTGCCACCACCATGCTTCACTGTGGGGATGGTGTTCTCGGGGTGATGAGAGGTGTTGGGTTTGCGCCAGACATAGCGTTTTCCTTGATGACCAAAAAGCTCAATTTTAGTCTCATCTGACCAGAGTACCTTCTTTCATATGTTTGGGGAGTCTCCCACATGGCTTTTGGCGAACACCACACGTGTTTACTTATTTTTTTCTTTAAGCAATGGCTTTTTTCTGGACACCCTTCTGTAAAACCCAGCTGTGTGGAGTGTACGGCTTAAAGTGGTCCTATGGACAGATACTCCAATCTCCGCTGTGGAGCTTTGCAGCTCCTTCAGGGTTATCTTTGGTCTCTTTGTTGCCTATCTGATTAATGCCTTCCTTGCCTGGTCCGTGAGTTTTGGTGGGCGGCCCTCTCTTGGTAGGTTTGTTGTGGTGCCATATTCATTCATTTTTTAATCATGTATTTAATGGTGTTTCGTGGGATGTTCAAAGTTTCTGATATTTTTTTATAACCCAACCCTGATCTGTACTTCTCCACAACTTTGTCCCTGACCTGTTTGGAGAACTCCTTAGTCTTCATGGTGCCGCTTGCTTGGTGGTACCCCTTTCTTAGTGGTGTTGCAGACTCTGGGACCTTTCAGAACAGATCTATACAGTGGGGGGGGGGAGTATTTAGTCAGCCACCAATTGTGCAAGTTCTCCTACTTAAAAAGATGAGAGAGGCCTGTAATTTTCATCATAGGTACACGTCAACTATGACAGACAAATTGAGATTTTTTTTCTCCAGAAAATCACATTGTAGGATTTTTCATGATTTTTTTGCAAATTATGGTGGAAAATAAGTATTTGGTCACCTACAAACAAGCAAGATTTCTGGCTCTCACAGATATGTAACTTCTTATTTAAGAGGCTCCTCTGTCCTCCACTCGTTACCTGTATTAATGGCACCTGTTTGAACTTGTTATCAGTATAAAAGACACCTGTCCACAACCTCAAACAGTCACACTCCAAACTCCACTATGGCCAAGACCAAAGAGCTGTCAAAGGACACCAGAAACAAAATTGTAGACCTGCACCAGGCTGGGAAGACTGAATTTGCAACAGGTAAGCAGCTTGGTTTGAAGAAATCAACTGTGGGAGCAATTATTAGGAAATGGAAGACATACAAGACCACTGATAATCTCCCTCGATCTGGGGCTCCACGCAAGATCTCACCCCGTGGGGTCAAAATGATCACAAGAACGGTGAGCAAAAATCCCAGAACCAGTGAATGACCTGCAGAGAGCTGGGACCAAAGTGACAAAGCCTACCATCAATAACACACTACGCCACCAGGGACTCAAATCCTTCAGTGCCAGACGTGTCCCCCTGCTTAAGCAGGTACATGTCCAGGCCCGTCTGAAGTTTGCTAGAGTGCATTTTGATGATCCAGAAGAGGATTGGGAGAATGTCATATGGTCGTGTTTGGAGGACAAAGAATGCTGAGTTGCATCCAAAGAACACCATACCTACTGTGAAGCATGGGGGTGAAAACATCATGCTTTGGGGCTGTTTTTCTGCAAAGGGACCAGGACGACTGATCCGTGTAAAGGAAAGAATGAATGGGGTCATGTATCGTGAGATTTTGAGTGAAAACCTCCTTCCATCAGCAAGGGCATTGAAGATGAAACGTGGCTGGGTCTTTCATCATGACAATGATCCCAAACACACCGCCCGGGCAACGAAGGAGTGGCTTCGTAAGAAGCATTTCAAGGTCCTGGAGTGGCCTAGCCAGTCTCCAGATCTCAACCCCATAGAAAATCTTTGGAGGGAGTTGAAAGTCCGTGTTGCCCAGCGACAGCCCCAAAACATCACTGCTCTAGAGGAGATCTGCATGGAGGAATGGGCCAAAATACCAGCAACAGTGTGTGAAAACCTTGTGAAGACTTACAGAAAACGTTTGACCTGTGTCATTGCCAACAAAGGGTATATTGAGTGAAAACCTCCTTCCATCCAGCTCTCCTGAGTGGCGCAGTGGTCTAAGGCACTGCATCGCAGTGCTAACTGTGCCACTAGAGATCCTGGTTCGAATCCAGGCTCTGTCGCAGCCGGCCGTGACTGGGAGACTCATGGGCGGCGCACAATTGGTCCAGGGCAGGGGAGGGAATGGCCGGCAGGGATGTAGCTCAGCAACGCCGGGGTTGTGGGATCAATTCCCACGGGGGGCCAGTAAAAAAAAAAATGTGTTCACTAACTGTAAGTCGCTCTGAATAAGAGCGTCTGCTAAATGACGTAAATGTAAATAACAAAGTATTGAGAAACTTTTGTTATTGACCAAATACTTATTTTCCACCATAATTTGCAAATAAATTCATTAAAAATCCTATAATGTGATTATCTGGATTTTTTTTTCTCATTTTGTCTGTCATATTTGACGTGTACCTATGATGAAAATTACAGGCCTCTCTCATCTTTTTAAGTGGGAGAACTTGCACAATTGGTGGCTGACTAAATACTTTTTTCCCCCACTGTATATACTGAGATCATGTGACAGATCATGTGACACTTAGATTGCACAGAGATGGACTTATTTAACTAATTATGTGACTTCTGAAGGTAATTGGTTGCACCAGATCTTATTTGGGGCTTCATAGCAAAGGGGGTGAATACATATGCACGCACCACTTTTCCGTTATTTATTTATTTGAATTTATTGAAACAAGTTATTTTTTTCATTTCACTTCACCAATTTTGACTATTTTGTGTATGTCCATTACATGAAATCCAAATAAAAATCTTTTTAAATTAAAGGTTGTAATGCAACAAAATAGGAAAAACGCCAAGGGGGATGAGTACTTTTGCAAGGCACTGTACATATATACTACCAGTCAAAAGTTTGGACACACCTACTCATTCAAGGGTTTTTCTTTATTTTTTACAATTTTTTACATTGTAGAATAATAGTGAAGACATCAAAACTATGAAATAACACATATGGAATCATGTAGTAACCAAAAAAGTGTTAAACAAATCAGAATATATGTTATATTTGAGATTCTTCAAATAGCCACCCTTTGCCTTGATGACAGCTCTGCACATTGTCCGACCTTGGTCTCGGCAGTGAGTCTCAATAAGACGAGGATAATGGTGTTCCAAAAAAGGTCCAGGACCACAAATACAACTTCCATTTAGACAGCGTTGCCCTAGAGCACACAAAGAACTATACCTACCTCGACCTAAACATCAGCACCACAGGTAACTTCCACAAAGCTGTGAACTATCTGAGAGGAAAAAGGGCCTTCTATGCCATCAAAACGAACAACAAATCCTGTCTAAATAAACTTAAATCAGTTATAGAACCCATTGCCCTTTATGGTTCTGAGGTCTGGGGTCCGCTCACCAACCAATAATTCACAAAATGGGACAAACAACACATTGAGACTCTCCATGCAGAATCCTGCAAAAACATCCTCCATGTACAACGTAAAACACCAAATAATGCGTGCAAAGCAGAATTAGGACTACACGCTATACTGATTTATGACGCAACTTTTAAATGAGGAACCACTGTAGCCTTGCTATCGAGAGAGGACTCCATAGGCAGACATGGCTCTCAAGAGAAGACAGGCTATGTGCACACTGCCCACAAAATGAGGTGGAAACTGAGATGCACTTCCTAACCTCCTGCTAAATGTATGACCATATTAGAGACACATATTTCCCTCAGATTACACAAACCCACAAAGACTTAGAAAACAAATGAAATGTTGACAAACTCTCATATCTATAAGGTGAAATACCACAGTGTGCCATCACAGCAACACGATTTGTGACCTGGTGCCACAAGAAAAGGGCAACCAGTGAAGAACAAACACCATTGTAAATAGAACCCATATTTATGTTTATTTATATTTCCTTTTGTACTTTAACCATTTGCACATCGTTACAACACTGTATTTAAGTGATAATGCCCAAGAAGCTGGTGTTTGGAGGATATATTGGCATGGGTGTTGTTATTGCCAATATAGCTTCCAAACACCGGCTTCCAGGGCACTATCACTTTTATGCAAGGGGTTACCTATCACGGCTCAGGCTAAGACCCAGATGCAGACACAGGAGGCGGATAGTACGAGTCTCAGAGTTTATTATAGTACAAGGGGCAGGCAAAAGGTAGGTCAAGGCAGGCAAAGAGTCGTAATCCAAATCAGAGTCAGGCAGGTACAGGACGGCTGTCACGCCCTGGCCGCGAGAGGCCTGTTGTCTTTAGTTGGTCTGGTCAGGACGTGAGCTTCTATGTTATATTTTCTATGTTGCAGTTCTAGGTTGTGTGTCTATGTTTGGCCGGGTGTGATTCCCAATCAGAGACAGCTGTCGCTCGTTGTCTCTGATTGGGGATCATACTTAAGTAGCCTGTTTGCCTGCCTTAGTTGTGTGATCTTGTTCCGTGTTAGGCTTGTATGTGTATAGCCAGAGGACTTCACGTTATGTTGTTTCTTGTTTTGTTTATGTTTATTGAGTTAAATAAACATGTACGCTTTTCACGCTGCACCTTGGTCTGACCCGTCTCTCAACGGCAGGCAGGATCAAGACAGGCAGAAAGGTCAGAGCTGGGAACACTAGGAAAAACAAAAACTAGAGCACAGGAAACACGGGAACACGCTGGTAGGACTTGACGGAACAAGACGAACTGGCAACAGACAAACAGAAATCACTGGTATAAATACATAGGGGATAATGGGGACAAATAGGAGACACCTGGTGAGGGGTGGAGACAAGCACAAGACAGGTGAAACAGGTCAGGGTGTGACATTACCAGCATATTCAAATAACGATTGACATATTTTCATTAAAAACTTTATTTTTATTAATTTATTCATAGTGTTTCATCCGTCCACAAGATAATAGTCCCAACACAAATCTAGGGTTGCTTCCCAAGCCGGCTGGTCGTTCGTTCTATCGGTTCGGTTGCCAGAAACGTGACCCAGTCGTTCAGTCTTTTTGTTCTGTATCTATGGACGCGACCCAGTCATTCAGTCTTTTTGTTCAAAATGTTCCATTGCCATACTGGCTGGCAACGTTTTTATCCTTTTGTCACGGATTCTGCCGAGGCTGCTCCTCCTCCTTGTTCGAGAAGGCTTCGGCGTTCGTCGTCCCCGGAGTACTAGCTGCCACCGTTGAATGTTTATATGTTTGATTGCTTTTGTCTGTCTGTTGCACCTGTGTCCGTTTGTGTCTAATTGTGTGTCCTATAAGTTGCCTGTTTGGTGTTGGTTAGTTTGTGTGTTGTTATTCGCCTGTCCGTGAGTGCTGCGTGTTTTTCTCTGTTTATTGTTTTATTGGTTTACGCACAGTTTGCGTAATCGCTTGCCTCTGTTTTTATTTGAGGCCGTTCATTGTATTGTGCTTTGGTTTGCACTAGTAAACTTTGTTGGACTAAGCTTCGGTGTCCTGCGCCTGACTCCCACACCACATTAACCTCAGCCATTGACAGAACAACACACCTTTATGGAGTCAGCAGGAGCAGCGGCGGGCCCCAAGTCGCTGGAGGATCGGATCAGCGACCAAGACACCATGATCCGGCAACTTGGGGCCGCCATGAACGAGGTGTCCAATACGCTGCGCCGATTGGTTACGGGAGAGGTGCCCACGCCTTCGCACACCTTACCATCACCATCGGCCAGTCCTCCTCTCCCAGCACCGGAACCCAGTGGCATTCGGCTCTCGCTCCCGAGGGCATATGATGGTTCTGCAGCCGGGTGTCAGGGGTTCCTCCTGCAGGTGGAACTCTACCTGGCCACCATACACCCGGCGCCCTCGGGATACGAGAGCGTCTCCGCCCTCATCTCCTGTCTATCCGGCAAGGCGTTGGAGTGGGCCAACGCCGAATGGAGGGGAATAGACGCCGCCACCATCACCTACGCGGAGTTCTCCCGCCGCTTCAGGGCTGTGTTCGATCATCCACCTGAGGGGAAGGCGGCGGGGGGGCGTCTGTTCCACCTCCGACAGGGGAAGAGGAGTGCACAGGAGTTCGCCCTGGAGTTCCGGACTCTAGCGGCGGATGCGGGGTGGAATGAGAGGGCCCTCATCGACCATTACCGGTGTAGCCTACAAGAGGACGTTCGTCGTGAGCTGGCCTGCAGGGACACCAACCTATCCTTCGACCAGTTGGTGGACATTTCCATCCGTCTCGACACCCTGCTGGCTACCCGCGGACGTCCCGAGTGGGGGTTGTCCATTCCACCCTCCAGCACCTCCGAGCCAGTTCCCATGGAGCTCGGGGGTGCTGGCGCTAGGGAGAGGAGGAGAGAGAACCCGAGGGGGGCCGTCCCCTGCACCAACTGTGGCCGTGGAGGACACACTGCGGCTAGGTGCTGGGGAGGGTCTCCTGGAAAAGGGGACAACAGGTCACGCACTGGGGAGTCATTTCAGGTGAGTAGGCGTCCCACTTACCCAGAGCTCTCTGTTGGTCACTTGTGTATACCTGTGAGATTTCCACAGGTTGCACCTCATTCCCAGCATAAGGCACTAGTAGATTCAGGCGCAGCTGGGAACCTTGTTGATCGTGTATTTTGTTATAGGTTAGGAATTCCCCTTCGGCCGGTAGAAGCCCCCTTTCCTGTTCATGCCCTAGACAGCCGGCCGCTGGGGTCGGGGTTGATCAGAGAAGTCACAGCACCACTTAAGATGACGACGCAGGGGGGTCATGAGGAGATCATTCAGTTTTATCTGATCGACTCTCCTGCGTATCCCGTGGTGCTGGGGCTTCCCTGGTTAAGCGCCCATGATCCTACCATTGCGTGGCAACAGAGGGCTCTTATGGAGTGGTCTGCCCAGTGTGTAGGGAGATGTCTAGGTGTTTCCTTAGGGGCGACCTCAGTGGAGAGTCCGAACCAAGTGCCCGCAATGCGCATTCCCCCTGAATATGAGGATTTAGCACTTGTGTTCAGCAAAACGAGGGCAACACGGCTACCACCTCATAGACAGGGGGATTGTGCGATAGATCTCCAAACAGGAGCGGCACTTCCGCGGAGCCGTGTGTATCCCCTGTCTCAAGAGGAGACCGCGGCTATGGAGACTTACATAGCCGAGTCCTTGGCACAGGGATACATACGGTCCTCCACTTCCCCGGTTTCCTCGAGTTTCTTCTTTGTGAAGAAGAAGGACGGGGGTTTGCGCCCGTGTATTGATTACCGTAGTCTCAATCAGATCACGGTTAAGTACAGTTACCCTCTGCCTCTGATTGCGACTATGACGGAGTCATTACGCGGAGCGCGGTTCTTCACAAAGTTAGATCTCAGGAGCGCGTACAATCTGGTGCGCATTAGGGAGGGGGATGAATGGAAAACAGCATTTAGCACCACCTCGGGTCATTACGAGTATCTCGTCATGCCATACGTGTTAATGAATGCTCCTTCAGTCTTCCAATCCTTTGTTGACGAGATTTTCCGGGACATGCATGGGCAGGGTGTGGTAGTATACATCGACGACATCCTAGTGTACTCTTCTACACGAGCCGAGCATGTAGCCCTGGTGCGCCGAGTGTTGAGGAGGCTGTTGGAGCATGACTTGTATGTCAAGGCAGAGAAATGCTTGTTTTTCCAGGAGTCCGTCTCCTTTTTGGGTTATCGATTGTCCGCGTCTGGTGTGAAGATAGAGGTTGACCGTGTGTCGGCCGTGCGTAATTGGCAAACTCCAACCACTGTAAAAGAGGTGCAGCAGTTTTTGGGTTTTGCTAATTACTACCGGAGGTTTATCCGGGGCTTTGGACAGGTGGCAGCTCCCATTACGTCCCTGCTAAAGGGGGGTCCGGTGCGTTTGCAGTGGTCAGCTGAGGCGGACAGGGCATTTGTTAAACTAAATAACCTGTTCACTTCGGCTCCGGTGCTGGCGCATCCGGATCCCGCTTTACCATTCCAGGTTGAGGTAGACGCGTCCGAGGCCGGTATTGGGGCAGTCCTTTCGCAACGGTCCGGCACGCCACCTAAGCTCCGCCCCTGTGCGTTCTATTCTAAGAAGCTCAGCTCGGCGGAGCGTAATTATGACGTAGGGGATAGGGAGATGTTAGCTGTAGTCCAGGCCCTAAAGGTGTGGAGGCATTGGCTTGAGGGGGCTCAACACCCTTTCCTCATTCTGACTGACCACCGTAACCTGGAGTACATCCGGGCAGCTAGGAGACTAAACCCTCGTCAGGCTAGGTGGAACATGTTCCTAACCCGGTTTGTTTTTAAGATCACATACATCCCAGGGTCCCAGAACGGTAAGGCAGATGCCCTGTCCCGGCGGTATGACACAGAGGAGAGGTCCATTGAGCCTACTCCCATACTGCCGGAGTCTTGTCTGGTGGCTCCGGTGGTGTGGGAGGTAGATGCGGAGATCGAGCGGGCACTGCGTACCGACCCTACTCCCCCAGAGTGTCCGGTGGGGCGGACGTATGTTCCGCTCGAGGTTCGTGACCACCTTATTTATTGGGCTCATACATCACCCTCCTCTGGACATCCAGGTATTGGCCGGACAGTGCACTGCCTTAGCGTGAAATACTGGTGGCCAACGTTAGCTAGGGATGTGAGGGTGTATGTCTCCTCCTGCTCGGTGTGCGCCCAGTGTAAGGCGCCTAGACATTTGCCCAGGGGAAAGTTACATCCCCTGCCCGTTCCACAACGACCATGGTCCCACCTCTCGGTGGATTTTGTGACAGACCTTCCCCCCTCCCAGGGGAATACCACTATTTTGGTCATTGTGGATCGGTTTTCTAAGGCCTGTCGTCTCCTCCCAATGCCGGGTCTCCCTACTGCCCTACAGACCGCTGAGGCCCTGTTTACCCACGTTTTCCGGCACTATGGGGTGCCCGAGGATATAGTGTCTGACCGAGGTCCCCAGTTCACCTCCAGAGTCTGGGGGGCGTTCATGGAACGCTTGGGGGTCTCGGTGAGCCTTACCTCGGGTTACCACCCAGAGAGCAATGGGCAGGTAGAACGAGTCAACCAGGATGTGGGTAGGCTTCTGAGGTCCTATTGCCAGGGCCGGCCGGAGGAGTGGTCAAGGTATATCCCATGGGCAGAGATGGCACAGAACTCTCTCCGCCACTCCTCCACCAATCTAACACCTTTCCAGTGTGTTTTAGGGTATCAGCCGGTTCTGGCATCATGGCACGAGAGCCAGATCGAGGCTCCTGCGGTGGATGAGTGGATTCGGCGCTCGGAGGAGACGTGGGACACTGCACATGTCCATCTGCAGCGGGCCATCCGTCGACAGAAGGCGAGCGCCGATCGCCACCGCAGTGAGGGACCGGTATACGCACCGGGAGATCGAGTCTGGCTCTCGACTCGAAACCTGCCCCTCCGCCTGCCCTGCCGGAAGCTGGGTCGGCGGTTTGTGGGGCCCTTTAAAGTCCTGAGAAGATTGAACGAGGTGTGTTACAGGTTACAACTGCCTATTGATTATAAGAATATTAACCCCTCGTTCCATGTGTCTCTTCTCAGGCCGGTGGTAGCTGGTCCACTCCAGGAAGATGAGATAGGAGAGACCCCTCCGCCCCCATTGGACATCGAGGGGGCTCCGGCGTACAGGGTCCGGACCATCTTGGACTCGAGATGCCGGATGAGTGGTCTCCAGTATCTCGTGGAGTGGGAGGGGTACGGTCCGGAGGAACGGTGCTGGGTGCCTAGGAGGGACATCCTAGATCCATCCCTCCTGACTGAGTTCCCCCGTGGTCATCCTACGCGCCCGGGTCCGCGTCCTCCTGGCCGGCCCCGAGGCCGGGGTCGGCGCACGGCTGGAGCCGCGCGTCAAGGGGGGGGTACTGTCATGGATCCTGCCGAGGCTGCTCCTCCTCCTTGTTCGGGCAGGCTTCGGCGTTCGTCGTCCCCGGAGTACTAGCTGCCACCGTTGAATGTTTCTATGTTTGATTGCTTTTGTCTGTCTGTTGCACCTGTGTCCGTTTGTGTCTAATTGTGTGTCCTATAAATTGCCTGTTTGGTGTTGGTTAGTTTGTGTGTTGTTATTCGCCTGTCCGTGAGTGCTGCTTGTTTTTCTCTGTTTATTGTTTTACTGGTTTACGCACAGTTTGCGTAATCGCTTGCCTCTGTTTTTATTTGAGGCCGTTCATTTTATTGTGCTTTGGTTTGCACTAGTAAACTTTGTTGGACTAAGCTTCGGTGTCATGCGCCTGACTCCCACACCACATTAACCTCAGCCATTGACACCTTTGCTTGCTAGCTAGACAACTACAGCTAACAGTGCAGCCAGAATAACAACAGTAGGGCATTTGCATGTGTTGAAGCAGTTTTCTAGTGACATTTATTTGGATACATCCATAACAATGTGCTAATGAGGCACTATTTCGCATGGCATAGAATGCTAGCCAACAAAATAGCTAACACATTCACTTCGTACCGAAGCTGGAAACACTGCAAACTAGCTGCTCTTTTTTCAATGTACATTTCTTTGTATATATCCATAAAAATTATGCCAGCTGATTCATGATTTCGACTGGCTGAGAAATGCTCAGTGCCTGTCTGTCTTGTCCCGAAACGTTCATTAATATAGGACAGCTGGAGATCGAATTTGAATGTTGAAACAATGTTGCAAATGTCGGAGAGACAGACAGCAATGTTTATACAAATCTCTGCTGTTGAAAACGAAATGTTAGTTTAAAAGAAATGTGAGATAATCTCCAGATGCTTTTACAGTGGAGATCAACTTTATAAATTGCCGGCTGGGTTGATGAGACAGTGGATTGTGCAGTCAGATGGAACAGAGAAAATAGGCATTTTAACGTCATAGATTTAGCCGGTGGTAACTTGTGGAATAGACACCGGCTGGAATGAGGTTTTAACCAATCAGCATTCAGGATTAGACCCACCCATTTTATAAATAGACATAATATGACATTTGAATTGTCTCTGTTCCTTTGGAACTTTCGTGAGTGTAATGTTTACTGTTTATTTTTGATTGTTTATTTCGCTTTTGTTTCTTTTCTATTTCACTTGCTTTGGCAACGTAAACATATGTTTCCCATGCTAATAAAGCCCTTTGAATTGAAGAGAGAGAGAGAGAGAGAGAGAGAGAGAGAGAGAGAGAGAGAGAGAGAGAGAGAGAGAGAGAGAGAGAGAGAGAGAGAGAGAGAGAGAGAGAGAGAGAGAGAGAGAGAGAGAGAGAGAGAGAGAGAGAGAGAGAGAGAGAGAGAGAGAGAGAGAGAGAGAGAGAGAGAAAAGAGTGTGTGATAAGTTCAGAGGTAGGTGGATGGTTGAGTATTAACCTGTAGAGTGGTAGTTTCTCTCAATCTCTCTAGATGTGAATGCTGGTGGTGTGAAGAGGACATGGGGTCTGGTTGTCAGAGATGAGGTTTTAAATACGTTGAAACATGAATTAAACTATGAGTGAGAGATTTGAGAATATGTGATTGAGTGTTAACTTACCACCACACCATAGGTCCCAGAGTCTTCAGGATCATGATGATAACAGTGAAGTCTCCATCTCCTCTGTCATCTATACTGTATCTCCCTCTCTCAATATAGTTCTTGCTGTCCTCAGTTTGAACCAGAATATCTGAACCAGTGCAGGTGTCCTTGCAGAAGTCTTTTATGTTGCTCTGTGTGAATCTATGTGAGCATTTGATTTCCACCTGTCCTCCTACAAGTCCAGTCATTGCCAAACCCTCTGACTCAGCTGGACTCAGACCTGTCACGTGAAAACATGAGAAATAGTCCAGTTCATATTAAAACCTGTCACCCCAACACTTCATCTTTCTAAATGTACTGTTACACACTATTTGTATGAATACATTAAACACACACTAAAGTACCTACAGTATGTCATAAAACTGTAATACAACTGAGTGAACTCACCTAACAGAAGGGTAACCATGGTGATGAAGACTTTCTCCATGCTGCTCTTCCCCAACTCTCTCTCTCTCTCTCTTTCTCCCACTTTCTCCCCCTTCTCTCTCTCTCTCTCTCTCTCTCTCTCTCTCTCTCTCTGTGGAGAACACTGAAAGTACTGGGGAGTGGCTTCCGTCTGGCCACTCTACCATAAAGGCCTGATTGGTGGAGGAATGGTTGTTCTTCTGGAAGGGTCTCCCGTCTCCACAGAGGAACTCTGGAGCGCTGTCAGAGTGACCATTGGGTTCTTGGTCACATCCCTGACCAAGGCCCTTCTCCCCCGATTGCTCAGTTTGGCCGGGCGGCCAGCTCTAGGAAGAGTCTTGGTGGTTCCAAACTTCTTCCATTTAAGAATGATGGAGGCCACTGTGTTCTTGGGGACCTTCAATGCTGCAGAAATGTTTTGGTACCCTTCCCCTGAGCTGTGCCCCGACACAATCCTGTCTCGGATCTCTACGGACAAGCTTGGTTTTTGCTCTGACATGCACGGTCAACTGTGGGACCTTATATAGACAGGTCTGTGCCTTTCCAAATCATGTCCAATCAATTGATTTTACCACAGGTGGACTCTAATCAAGTTGTAGAAACTTCTCAAGGATGGTCAATGGAAACAGGATGAACCTGAGCACAATTTCGAGTCTCATAGCAAAGGGTCTGAATTCTTATGTAAATATGGTATTTCTGTTTTTTGGTTTTTAATACATTAGCAAAAATTTCTAAAAACCTGTTCTTGCTTTGTCATTATGGGGTATTGTGTGTAGATTGATGAGGAATATTATTATTATTATTATTGTTTCATTTTAGAAGAAGGCTAACGTAACAAAATGTAGAAAAAGTCAATATATTTTATACAATGTTTATTAACTAGTGACGACCATGAGAGAGTGTTGAATTTGGTCAACATAAACAGATTTATATTACACCAAAAAACACAATATAATAGTACAGGGTAACAATAATAATAATAATAATAATAATAATAATAATAATAACAATAATAATCATCATCATCATCATCATCATCATCATCATCATCATCATAATAATAATAATAATAATCAACTGGGTGATTATCACCAGAAGTCTCAGTCAGAGACAGTATAACTCTTCTCCCAGTAATACTAGTATAAGTCTCAGTCAGAAAGAGACAGTATATATCTTCTCCCAGTAATACTAGTAGAGGTGTCAGCCAGAGACAGTATAACTCTTATCCCAGTAATAC
This sequence comes from Coregonus clupeaformis, assembly GCF_020615455.1. NCBI lineage: Eukaryota > Metazoa > Chordata > Actinopteri > Salmoniformes > Salmonidae > Coregonus > Coregonus clupeaformis. The sequence goes on from NW_025533696.1 coordinate 79,823, forward strand.
CAGTGGAAGTCTCAGTCAGAGACAGTATAACTTCAGGATAAAATATTAAAATGTAAATAGTTGTTTTTATTTGTCTTCTGTTTGTCTTCTTTGAAAGTGATGAAGATGATGCAGATGGTGATGATGACCAATTCAGTAACTGGGTGTTCAATTATATAGGTTGAGACACACTAACCATTTCCTTGAAATAGCCCACGTGTCCTGCGTGTTTTCTGAACGGATCTCATGCTGCAAGTCTGTGGTCGCGTTATGAAACATTTTCAAACTGTCTGTTCATTTTAAAACTACAAGAGAACACCATAGAAGATTCTGAGAGGGAAGAATGGGCGGGTCAAGTAAAATGTCCTTCTATTTCAGCACTAAAGTACTGTCTATGTTGTATCAAAAAATACAAACATCCTAAGAAATAGCCGGTTGTTCCACATTTATTTTCAACTTGATATCAGAACAACATTTATGTCAACATGAAGCACTGAGATTTTTTCTATTTTACAAAAAAGTCAAACTTACAACATAGGCCAGAAATACAGTATTTCATCATGTCAATGTCACTTACATGTTGGGCACAACACATTATATACAGAATATTTATATACATATTTATTTCTTATATATTTTATACTAATGTAAAATAAAGTTACATGATAGAGAAGTGAATAACCAAAATAAGTCTCCCAGTCTAGTCCAGAAGTCTCCCAGTCTAGTCTAGAAGTCTCCCAGTCTGGTCCAGAAGTCTCCCAGTCTAGTCCAGAAGTCTCCCAGTCTGGTCCAGAAGTCTCCCAGTCTAGTCCAGAAGTCTCCCAGTCTGGTCCAGAAGTCTCCCAGTCTAGTCCAGAAGTCTCCCAGTCTAGTCCAGAAGTCTCCCAGTCTGGTCCAGAAATCTCCCAGTCTAGTCCAGAAGTCTCCCAGTCTGGTCCAGAAGTCTCCAATTCTGGTCCATAAGTCGATTATTAATGAATTCATTAGATCGTCTGATATCACAGTTGGGAGAAAAGACTCCAAACTACACTGTAAAAAAAATAGGCCAGTTACCTTTAAGTTACTGTAAAAAAAAGTACAGTATATTATTGTAAATGCAACAGAAACTTTGGTTTGTAATGTACTGTTAAACCTGAGTTTCTTTGGAATTTACAATAACATACTGTACATTTTTAAAGTAATGTGTTTGGTTGCAGTACGTTTTCGTAAAAACAACAGGATTCTTTTTACAGTGTACTTGCTAGCATTTAGTAAGTGAGTATCTTAAGTAGACTCAGCGATATGAAGTAGATACATAAAGTAAACAGCATAGTGGGTCATTTTCCGCAACAACTAAGAACGTTGAAATGCGAGGGTAGACTTCTCGGATGTTTTGGTCACAGACCTACCACGCTGTGACAGGATGAAGCGAACCTGTGCACATGCGCATGTACCTGTGTGAGAGTGAAGTCTTGCATGTTGCCCATCGCAATATCTGTGGTGGTGCTCGTGGCAATGTCATTTTGCTGAGTTTTCATATACATGTTCACCGGTGATATTGGACGGTCAAAAGTACCAACATTGAAGCCTATATTACAACAGGAGGCAACATAGGCAGACTTTGTCTTGTTTAGCTGGGGTGTTCACGGGCGCAGGGGAAAATAAATAAAGTCTGCCTATGGGAGGCAACAGAAACACTTCCACTTCAAAAGCCGCAAATTAGTCCCTAAATCCAATCTTTGTTTGCAGTTCCAGGTTTTGGTAAATTGAATCTTGGTTTGCAGTCTTCTGGTTCATGGTTTGGTTAGTTGAATCTTGGGTAGTTGCAGTGTTGGGGTTCAGGCTTTGGTAAATTGAATCTTGGTTTGCAGTGTTGGGGTTCAGGGTTTGGTAGACAGCATAATCGTTTTTGGTCCAGGGTAATTGGAGGTCCCTGGGGTGGATGAAGAGGTGGGTGAGGTTGGTGGTGCGGATGGTGGTGCAGGAGACCTGGAGATCACTGAGGTGAAAACATCATGTACAGTGGGGGAAAAAAGTATTTAGTCAGCCACCAATTGTGCAAGTTCTCCCACTTAAAAAATGAGAGAGGCCTGTAATTGTCATCATAGGTACTGTAGTGTATTAAGAATTATGACTTTGCTAATGTTTTTAAGTGGAACCTGAGAGGATGTTTATTCAGTTTCAGAGGGAGCCGTTTTAGGGTGACACCCCATAGAACAGACAGAGTCTGTGTGTGGTAGACAGGGGATTGGACAATATGGGGAACCCCCCATATTTTGGGAAAGATTATAAGTACTGGGTTTGAACAAAGAACATTAGAGCAGCAGACATATTCTTTTCGGACACTGCTCTCCGGATGCTCTAGACATCTGTAAACTTATGCTGAAATCTTGTGATATGAATAAAACTTATGATCAAAGTTCAGTATAAGCGGACTCCTTTGTTTAACAGCATAATTAGCAACATTGACTCGACACTACAGTACACGTCAACTATGACAGACAAATTGAGATTTTTTTTCTCCAGAAAATCACATTGTAGGATTTTTAATGAATTTATTTTCAAATTATGGTGGAAAATAAGTATTTGGTCACCTACAAACAAGCAAGATTTCTGGCTCTCACAGACCTGTAACTTCTTCTTTAAGAGGCTCCTCTGTCCTCCACTCGTTACCTGTATTAATGGCACCTGTTTGAACTTGTTATCAGTATAAAAGACACCTGTCCACAACCTCAAACAGCCACACTCCAAACTCCACTATGGCCAAGACCAAAGAGCTGTCAAAGGACACCAGAAACAAAATTGTAGACCTGCACCAGGCTGGGAAGACTGAATCTGCAATAGGTAAGCAGCTTGGTTTGAAGAAATCAACTGTGGGAGCAATTATTAGGAAATGGAAGACATACAAGACCACTGATAATCTCCCTCGATCTGGGGCTCCACGCAAGATCTCACCCCGTGGGGTCAAAATGATCACAAGAACGGTGAGCAAAAATCCCAGAACCACACGGGGGGACCTAGTGAATGACCTGCAGAGAGCTGGGACCAAAGTAACAAAGCCTACCATCAGTAACACACTATGCCGGCAGGGACTCAAATCCTGCAGTGCCAGACGTGTCCCCCTGCTTAAGCCAGTGCATGTCCAGGCCCGTCTGAAGTTTGCTAGAGTGCATTTGGATGATCCAGAAGAGGATTGGGAGAATGTCATATGGTCAGATGAAACCAAAATAGAACTTTTTGGTAAAAACTCAACTCGTCGTGTTTGGAGGACAAAGAATGCTGAGTTGCATCCAAAGAACACCATACCTACTGTGAAGCATGGGGGTGGTAACATCATGCTTTGGGGCTGTTTTTCTGCAAAGGGACCAGGACGACTGATCCGTGTAAAGGAAAGAATGAATGGGGCCATGTATCGTGAGATTTTGAGTGAAAACCTCCTTCCATCAGCAAGGGCATTGAAGATGAAACGTGGCTAGGTCTTTCAGCATGACAATGATCCCAAACACACCGCCCGGGCAACGAAGGAGTGGATTCGTAAGAAGCATTTCAAGGTCCTGGAGTGGCCTAGCCAGTCTCCAGATCTCAACCCCATAGAAAATCTTTGGAGGGAGTTGAAAGTCTGTGTTGCCCAGCAACAGCCCCAAAACATCACTGCTCTAGAGGAGATCTGCATGGAGGAATGGGCCAAAATACCAGCAACAGTGTGTGAAAACCTTGTGAAGACTTACAGAAAACGTTTGACCAACAAAAGGGTATATAACAAAGTATTGAGAAACTTTTGTTATTGACCAAATACTTATTTTCCACCATAATTTGCAAATAAATTCATAAAAAATCCTACAATGTGATTTCTGATTGATTGGACATGATTTGGAATGGCACACACCTGTCTATATAAGGTCCCACAATTGACAGGCCATGAGGTCGAAGGAATGATGGACTCCATCATTCTTAAACGGAAGAAGTTTGGAACCACCAAGACTCTTCCTAGAGCTGGCCGCCTGGCCAATATGAGCAGTCGGGGGAGGAGGGCCTTGGTCAGGGAGGTGACCAAGAACCCAATGGTCACTCTGACAGTGCTCCAGAGTTCCTCTGTGGAGATGGGAGACCCTTCCAGAAGAACAACGATCTCTGTAAGCACTCCACCAATCAGGCCTTTTTGGTAGAGTGGCCAGACGGAAGCCCCTAATCAGTAAAAGGCACATGACAGCCCGCTTGGAGTTTGCCAAAAGGCACCTAAAGGACTCTCAGACCATGAGAAACAAGATTCTCTGGTCTGAGAAAACCAAGATTGAATTCTTTGGCCTGAATGCCAAGCGTCATGTCTGGAGGAAACCTGGTACCATGTTTACGGTGAAGCATGGTGGTGGCAGCATCATGCTGTGGGGATGTTTTTCAGCGGCAGGGACTGGGAGACTAGTCAGGATCGAGGGAAAGGTGAACGGAGCAAAGTACAGAGATATCCTTGATGAAAACCTCCTCCACAGCGCTCAGGACCTTATACTGGGTCGAAGGTTCACCTTCCAACAGGACATCGACCCTAAGCACACAGCCAAGACAACGCAGGAGTGGCTTCGGGACAAGTCTCTGAATGTCCTTGAGTGGCCCAGCCAGATCCTGGACTTCAACCCGATCAAACATCTCTGGAGAGACCTGAAAATAGCTGTGCAGCGATGCTCCCCATCCAACCTGACAGAGCTTGAGAGGATCTGCAGAGAAGAATGTGAGAAACTCCCCCAATACAGGTGTGCCAAGCTTGTAGCGTCATACCAAAGAATACTTGAGGCTGTAATTGCTGCCAAAGGTGCAACAAAGTACTGAGTAAAGGGTCTGAATACTTATGTAAATGTGATATATCCTTTATTTTTTTGTCTTTGTCATTATGGGGTGTTGCGTGTAGCTTGATGAGGATTAAAAACAATTTAATCCATTTTAGAATAAGGCTGTAACGTAACTAAATGTTTAAAAAGTGTACCCTGTATAACCTGGTATCTGGATGCTGGGCAGCTTAGAATGCAGATGTACTGTCTCAATCTATGTCTAGAGCAGTGTGTCTTAATCCTGGTCCTGGGGACCCAAAGGGGTGATCATTTAGTTTTAGCCTCAGCACTACACACCTGGTCCCACTAATAAAGGTTTGGTGTGTAGTGCCAGGGTCCAATAATGAGTACCACTGGTTTAGAGGTTACCTGTTGTTATGACTACCGTTGTCCTGCTGACTATGACAGGGGGGCGGAGACTGGACCTAGTGATGTCAGGCTGAATAAGCGTAGCTGAAAATAAAAATATAAATTATGTTCTGTTCTGTGTAAGACTGATGTAAGACTGTATTGTTAGAACAGGGAAGCTGAACAGGAAGTGATGTGTGTAATAGCCACAGTGTGACACTGAGTCATAGACAACATTCTGCTCCTTAATAAGAATGATGTGCAGCTAAATACTAATACTGAATATTACTGTTTCTCTTCAGTACTAATACTATTACCAATGTGTGGTATACTAAAGACAATAGAGTTCTCGTACTGAAGAGAAACAAGATGGTGAAATTAAATTCCTCTGTAAATACAACAACATGAAACACGTACCGTTCAGGACTGTGAGAAGCACTTCAAGAGACGTGTCTACGAATAATCTCTTCATTCCACACCAGTAGGTCCCAGAGTCTGACATCTTCAGGTTCTTGATGGTAACAGTGAAGTCTCCATCTCCTATGTCATCTATACTGTATCTCCCTCTCTCAATATAGTTATTGCTGTCTGTTTGAACCAGAATATCTGAACTAGTGCAGCTGTCCTTGCAGAAGTATTTTTTGTTGCTCTGTGCAAATCTATGTGAGCATTTGATTTCCACCTGTCCTCCTTCAAGTCCAGTCACTGCCAAACCCTCTGACTCAGCTGGACACAGAGCTGTCACACGAAAACATGAGAAATAGTCCAGTTCATATTAAAACCTTTCACCCGAACCCTTCATCTTCATTAATGTACTGTTACACACTATGTTCTATCATGAATACATAAAACACACACTAGAGTACCTACAGTATGTAATAAAACTGTAATACAACTGAGTGAACTCACCTAACAGAAGGGTAACCGTGGTGATGAAGACTTTCTCCATGCTGCTCTACCCCAACTCACTCTCTCTCTCTTTCTCCCACTATCTCCCCCTTCTTCTCTCTGTCTGTCTGTCTGTCTGTCTGTCTGTCTGTCTTTCTCCCACTTTCTCCCCCTTCTTCTCTCTCTCCCTCTCTCTCTCTCTCTCTCTCTCTCTCTCTCTCTCTCTCTCTCTCTCTCTCTCTCTCTCTCTCTCTCTCTCTCTCTCTCTCTCTCTCTCTCTCTCTCTCTCTCCAGTTCCAGTATTCTATATTTCTTCTTGTTTTCCGGGTGACTGTTCAGCTTCCACTTTATCTCTCTCTGTCCAACCTCTTTCAGCATGTCTACGATGATGAGTACTACTTCCCCATCTCTCTCTCTCTCTCTCTCTCTCTCTCTCTCTCTCTCTCTCTCTCTCTCTCTCTCTCTCTCTCTCTCTCTCTCTCTCTCTCTCTCTCGCTCTCTCTCTCTCTCTCTCTCTCTCTCTCTCTCTCTCTCTCTTTCTCTCTCTCTCTCTCTCTCGCTCTCTCTCTCTCTCTCTCTCTCTCGCTCTCTCTCTCTCTCTCGCTCTCTCTCTCTCTCTCTCTCTCTCTCTCGCTCTCTCTCTCTCTCTCTCTCTCTCGCTCTCTCTCTCTCTCTCTCTCTCTCTCTCTCTCTCTCTCTCTCTCTCTCTCTCTCTCTCTCTCTCTTTCTCTCTCAATTCAATTTCAATTACAATTTTCTCTCCCTCTCTCTCTCTCGCTCTCTCTCTCTCTCTCTCTCTCTCTCTCTCTCTCTCTCTCTCTCTCTCTCTCTCTCTCTCTCTCTCTCTCTCTCTCTCTCTCTCTCTCTCTCTCTCTCTCTCTATCTCTCTCTCTTTCTCTCTCAATTCAATTTCAATTTCAATTTAAGGGCTTTATTGTCATGGGAAACGTGTGTTAACATTGCCAAAGCAAGTGAAGTAGATAGTAAACAAAAGTGAAATAAACAATAAATATTAACAGTAAACATTACACTCAGAAGTTTCAAAAGAATAAAGACATTTCAAATGTCATATTATGTATATACACAGTGTTGTAACAATGTGAAAATAGTTAAAGTACGAATGGGAAAATAAATAAACATAAATATGGGTTGTATTTACAATGGTGTTTGTTCTTCACTGGTTGCCCTTTTCTTGTGGCAACAGGTCACAAATATTGCAGCTGTGATGGCACACTGTGGTTTTTCACCGAGTAGATAAGGCAGTTTATCAAAATTGGGTTTGTTTTCGAATTCTTTGTGGATCGCTGTAATCTGAGGGAAATATGTGTCTCTAATATGGTCATACGTTTGGCAGAAGGTTAGGAAGTGCAGCTCAGTTTCCACCTCATTTTGTGGGCAGTGTGCACATAGCCTGTCTTCTCTTGAGAGCCAGGTCTGCCTACGGCAGCCTTTCTCAATAGCAAGGCTATGCTCACTGAGTCTGTACATAGTCAAAGCTTTCCTTAAGTTTGGGTCAGTCACAGTGGTCAGGTATTCTGCCACTGTGTAGTCTCTGTTTAGGGCCAAATAGCATTCTAGTTTGCTCTGTTTTTTTTTTTGTTCTTTCCAATGTGTCAAGTAATTCTCTTTTTGTTTTCTCATGATTTGGTTGGGTCTAATTGTGTTGTTGTTGTTGTTGTTGTTGTTGTCCTGGGGCTGTGTGGGGTCTGTTTGTGTTTGTGAACAGAGCCCCAGGACAAGCTTACTTAGGGGACTCTTCTCCAAATTCATCTCTCTGTAGGTGATGGCTTTGGTATGGATGGTTTGGGAATCGCTTCCTTTTAAGTGGTTATAGAATTTAACGGCTCTTTTCTGGATTTTGATAATTAGCGGGTATTGGCCTAATTCTGCTCTGCATGCATTATTTGGTGTTTTATGTTGTACACAGAGGATGTTTTTGCAGAATTATGCATGCAGAGTCTCAATTTGGTGTTTGTCCCATTTTGTGAATTCTTGGTTGGTGAGCGGACCCCAGACCTCAGAACCATAAAGGGCAATGGGTTCTATAACTGATTCAAGTATTTTTAGCCAGATCCTAATTGGTATGTCAAATTTTATGTTCCTTTTGATGGCATAGAAGGCCCTTCTTGCCTTGTTTCTCAGATCGTTCACAGCTTTGTGGAAGTTACCTGTGGCGCTGATGTTTAGGCCGAGGTATGTATAGTTTTTTGTGTGCTCTAGGGCAACGGTGTCTAGATGGAATTTGTATTTGTGGTCCTGGCAACTGGACCTTTTTTGGAACACCATTATTTTTGTCTTACTGAGATTTACTGTCAGGGCCCGGGTCTGACAGAATCTGTGCAGAAGATCTAGGTGCTGCTGTAGGCCCTCCTTGGTTGGTGACAGAAGCACCAGATCATCAGCAAACAGAATACATTTGATTTCAGATTCTAGTAGGGTGAGGCCGGGTGCTGCAGACTGTTCTAGTGCCCTCGCCAATTCGTTGATATATATGTTGAAGAGGGTGTGGCTTAAACTGTATCCCTGTCTCACCCCACGGCCCTGTGGAAAGAAATATGTGTGTTTTTTGCCAATTTTAACCGCACACTTGTTGTTTGTGTACATGGATTTTATAATGTCGTATGTTTTTCCCCCAACCCCACTTTCCATCAATTTGTATAGCAGACCCTCATGCCCAATTGAGTCAAAAGCTTTTTTGAAATCAACAAAGCATGAGAAGACTTTGCCTTTGCCTTTGTTTTGGTTTGTTTGTTTGTAAATTAGCGTGTGCAGGGTGAATACGTGGTCTGTCATATGGTAATTTGGTAATTACTTTTCTTCAGTTTTCTGTTAGAGATTTTTAGATTTGATAGGGAAGCTGAGAGGTCAAATATACTTTTTAGGTTTTCTACTGCCAAGTTTACACCTTCACTATTACAGTGGAACGTTTTGTCCAGGAAGTTGTCTAGAATGGATTGAATTTGTTGTTTCCTAATTGTTTTTTGGTAGGTTTCAACACTACTTTCCTTCCATCTATAGCATTTCTTAATATTATTCAGTTCCTTTGGCTTTGATGCCTCATGATTGATTATTGGTCTGTTCAAGTAGACTTTGATTTTGCTGTGGTCTGATAGGGGTGTCAGTGGGCTGACTGTGAACGCTCTGAGAGACTCTGGGTTGAGGTCAGTGATAAAGTAGTCTACAGTACTACTGCCAAGAGATGAGCTATAGGTGTACCTACCATAGGAGTCCCCTCGAAGCCTACCATTGACTATGTACATACCCAGTGTGCGACAGAGCTGCAGGAGTCGTGACCCGTTTTTGTTGGTTATGTTGTCGTAGTTGTGCCTAGGGGGGCATATGGGGGAGGGAATGCTGTCACCTCCAGGTAGGTGTTTGTCCCCCTGTGTGCTGAGGGTGTCAGGTTCTTGTCCAGTTCTGGCATTTAGGTCGCCACAGACTAGTACATGTCCCTGGGTCTGGAAATGATTGATTTCCCCCTCCAGGATGGAGAAACTGTCTTCATTAAATTATGGGAATTCTAGTGGGGGGATATAGGTAGCACACAGGAGGACATTTTTCTCAGTTGAGATAATTTCCTTTTGAATTTCTAACCAAATGTAAAATGTTCCTGCTTTGATTAATTTAATAGAGTGAGTTAGGTCTGTTCTATATCAAATTAGCATACCCCCTGAGTCCCTTCCCTGTTTCTCTCTCTCTCTCTCTCTCTCTCTCTCTCTCTCTCTCTCTCTCTCTCTCTCTCTCTCTCTCTCTCTCTCTCTCTCTCTCTCTCTCTCTCTCTCTCTCTCTCTCTCTCTCTCTCTCTCTCTCTCTCTGCCTCTCTCACCCTCTTGGCCTCTGACTAGTTCCTCCCATCTCTCTCTCTCTCTTGCTCTCTCTCTCTCTCTCTCTCTCTCTCTCTCTCTCTCTCTCTCTCTCTCTCTCTCACACATTCTCACTTTCTGACTTTTCTGTCTCTCTCTCTCTCTCTCTCTCTCTCTGTCTCTCTCTCTCTCTTTCTCTCACACACATTCTCACTTTCTCTCTCTCCGCCTCTAACTTGTTCCTCCCATCTCTCTCTCACTAGGGGGCCTTGCCCACCCTACCATACCTCCTTGCCCACCCTACCATACCTCCTTGCCCACCCTACTATACCTAATTACCCTCCCTACCATCCCTCCTTGCCCACTCTACCATACCTCCTTGCCCACCCTACCATACCTCCTTGCCCACCCTACCATACCTCCTTGCCCACCCTATCATACCTCCTTGCCCTCCCTACCATCCCTCCTTGCCCACTCTACCATACCTCCTTGCCCACCCTACCATACCTCCTTGCCCACCCTACCATACCTCCTTGCCCACCCTACCATACCTCCTTGCCCACCCTACCATACCTCCTTGCCCTCCCTACCATCCCTCCTTGCCCACTCTACCATACCTCCTTGCCCACCCTACCATACCTCCTTGCCCACCCTACCATACCTCCTTGCCCACCCTACCATACCTCCTTGCCCTCCCTACCATCCCTCCTTGCCCTCCCTACCATCCCTCCTTGCCCACCCTACCATACCTCCTTGCCCTCCCTACCATCCCTCCTTGCCCACCCTACCATACCTCCTTGCCCTCCCACCATCCCTCCTTGCCCACCCTACCATACCTCCTTGCACACCCTACCATACCTCCTTGCCCACCCTACCATACCTCCTTACCCTCCCTACCATCCCTCCTTGCCCACCCTACCATCCCTCCTTGCCCACCCTACCATACCTCCTTACCCTCCCTACCATCCCTCCTTGCCCACCCTACCATACCTCCTTGCCCACCCTACCATACCTCCTTGCCCACCCTACCAAACCCCCTTGCCCTCCCTACCATCCCTCCTTGCCCACCCTACCATACCTCCTTGCCCAACCTACCATACCTCCTTGCCCACCCTACCATACCTCCTTACCCTCCCTACCATCCCTCCTTGCCCACCCTACCATACCTCCTTGCCCACCCTACCATACCTCCTTGCCCTCCCTACCATACCTCCTTGCCCACCCTACCATACCTCCTTGCCCTCCCTACCATACCTCCTTGCCCACCCTACCATACCTCCTTGCCCTCCCTACCATCCCTCCTTGCCCTCCCTACCATCCCTCCTTGCCCACCCTACCATCCCTCCTTGCCCACCCTACCATACCTCCTTGCCCTCCCTACCATACCTCCTTGCCCACCCTACCATACCTCCTTGCCCACCCTACCATACCTCCTTGCCCACCCTACCATACCTCCTTGCCCACCCTACCATACCTCCTTGCCCACCCTACCATACCTCCTTGCCCAACCTACCATACCTCCTTGCCCTCCCTACCATACCTCCTTGCCCGTCCAAATTATATATTGAAATATTGATCATTTATTTGACAGAGCCGATAGAAGGACGCATCAATCTCAGATAAAGCATCTGAGCTAAACAGCGCCCCTCTGTCTCTGTATGTGTAGACCATGTATCTGATGCTGTCTGGTCATAAAGAGTATGGCATGTCATACTATTTCTGTCCAGACAGCATCAGATACATGGACTACATATAATAAGAAAGAGGACCGCTGTTTCGCTGACTAGGATGCTTTCTCTGGTGAGAGAGTTTCAGTAGAGAGGAAGAGGCGAAGCGACAGGGCTCACTCGCTCCAGAATCTGTCCATAATTAGCCGAATGTGTTTCTATGGGCAGAATAAGCAGACCTAAGCTTGTCACCTGCTTTCCCTCCATTGGGACAACATTGTTAGGGTGGAGACATAATTTTCTCCTCATTATATACAGATCTCTGGTTTCAGCCACTTGTGAATTAGGGAGGAAAGTTGGAGGAAGCACAGTGTAGTGTTCAGATGCTGCCTCCCCCTAAAGTAAATTGATGTTTTGCCAAAATTATATAATTACTCCTGTCTAAGTAAAATCATTCAAAATACTTGACTTAGCCACAGAGGACCATTAGCTACTATTTGGGAAGCCAGCAATTTGGCCATCATGTGTGGCAATAGACCTAGCTGACCATTGTGTTGTGGCTGATAGTGAAAAGCATCTAAAATGTGTGAAGATAATGTGTCTGGAGGATAATTACAAATGTTGAGACAAGAAGAAGCGAAGGGGTGTCTGGTGAAGATATGGGCGTCCTTCTCCAGAATGCACTCAGCTCTCCAGAATGTGCTCCGCTGTCTCCAGACAATTCTTGCACATTCATTGTTACATTGTGAGAATTGTTTTCCCTTTGATAAATAAAATAAATAAAAAATCCCCATTACACATGTAACCAGTAGGCCTGGTAAATGTACCGTTTATCCCTTTCATTTGGTTACATTATTTCAGTTAATGATGGCATACAGTGTCACGCCCTGACTCAGGGGACGCTTATATGTTGAGTCAGGGTGTGTGTATTCCTTGTTGTGTTAGTTCTATGTTGTAGAATCTAGTATGTCTATTTCTATGTTGGCCGGTGTGGTTCCTAATCAGAGGCAGCTGTCGCTCGTTGTCTCTGACTGGGGACCATACTTAGGCAGCCTAATGGCACTAGTGGGTTGTGGGATCTTGTGTTGTGTTGTGTTGTGTTGTGTTGTATTGTGTTGTGTTGTGCTGCGCTGCCTTGGACGTCACGTCACGTATGGTTTGTTTATTGTTTTGTCGTTGTGTTTATTCGTTAATAAACATGTATGCATATCACGCTGCGCCTTGGTCCGTCCCGTCTATAAACGAACGTGACATACAGTGATTTACCATTGTCATTCTAGGAGTGGAAACGTTGTTTGCAGAGTTCACATCCTTCTACACTAGTCAGAAACAAGTTTTAGTTTATTTCATAACCATCATTTAGGAGTTTTATCAATGTTTTTCATTGTCTTTTGTTTGGAGTGCTCCGTGTGAGCAATAAGCATGTGTGTGGTTTCTCTGTCCTGCTAACATTGAGGGAGCGTGCGCCCCTGAGCATGTCAACCTGCTGAGTTGATACAATGTTGCACTTCGTTAGCGATAGCTCAAGTCACGACAGATAGGAAGGGAGGCAGACAGGTGGAGTAGAGAGATGAATGTGATTGAAAGAACCTGAATGTTCATCTCATGAGCTGCCTGTGGTTTTTATTACAACACCATTAATAACATGTGTGGACGTCCCGGGAAAAACACGTGCCAGCCTGTAGAAATCAAATGGCTGTCCAACTGATTCGTTCTGGAGCCGGACCTGCACGTCACTTCATCAATCTAACACACTAACAGCGCCCCCTATTAGCTCATTGAAGTTACTGCGTTACAGACATGATTTGTGGAGAATAGAATAGAATAGCAGAGGAGAATTTCAAGAAGTTTTATTAGTTTGGTTTAAATGACTTTAACTTTGATTCATATTTTGACTCTGCTATAAACAGTGACCTAATTGGTGGACAACTTTTGATTCTGCTATAAACAGTGATCTATACTGAACAAAAATATAAACGCAACATGCAACAATTTCAAAGAGTTACAGTTCATATAAGGAAATCAGTGAATTGAAATAAATTCATTAGGCCCTAATCTATGGATTTCACATGCTTATTATCTATGGACAAGGCTCAACAATATCCTAGACCTCTATTAGACAGGGTTAGGATTAAAACACAGGCTCAACAATATCCTAGACCTCTATTAGACAGGGTTAGGATTAAAACACAGGCTCAACAATATCCTAGACCTCTATTAGACAGGGTTAGGATTAAAACACAGGCTCAACAATATCCTAGACCTCTATTAGACAGGGTTAGGATTAAAACACAGGCTCAACAATATCCTAGACCTCTATTAGACAGGGTTAGGATTAAAACACAGGCTCAACAATATCCTAGACCTCTATTAGACAGGGTTAGGATTAAAACACAGGTTTAACAATATCCTAGACCTCTATTAGACAGGGTTAGGATTAAAACACAGGCTCAACAATATCCTAGACCTCTATTAGACAGGGTTAGGATTAAAACACAGGCTCAACAATATCCTAGACCTCTATTAGACAGGGTTAGGATTAAAACACAGGCTCAACAATATCCTAGACCTCTATTAGACAGGGTTAGGATTAAAACACAGGCTTAACAATATCCTAGACCTCTATTAGACAGGGTTAGGATTAAAACACAGGCTCAACAATATCCTAGACCTCTATTAGACAGGGTTAGGATTAAAACACAGGCTCAACAATATCCTAGACCTCTATTAGACAGGGTTAGGATTAAAACACAGGCTCAACAATATCCTAGACCTCTATTAGACAGGGTTATGATTAACTATGTCATACTCTATAAATGGTTTATAAACATTCATAGTGTGTTGTGTAACATTTGACAATTCACCCTACAGTGGGAGTTGTTATGTCAACGTTACACCATTCGTAGAGCATGACATACGGTTATAGATGATTTGTGAAGCATTTATATGTGCTATATAAATCCTTTATTAGTGGTACTTTGTTTAAAGAGGGACAGGATTAACCAATGAAACACAGAGATAAAGTGCCTACCTGGTGTAACGATTAGTTACCGGAGTGTAACTCCAGTTCTATGAGTGGAGCTCCGCCCCATAGGGGAGCTCTGCTCCTATTGGTTTACCCACTGCCCTAAGGCAGCATCAGCCTGAGACAAAATTATGCACACACCTGCAGCCAATAGGAGTACAGGTGTCCCTATAAGAGGGGATGCCTCCCCTCAATCAGCCTCCCGAGATATTTATCTTCAGTGAGACTAGAGAGAGTCGGCAGGGCCTTAAGTCCTATGGGGCTCCGCTCCACTCATAGAACTGGAGTTACACTCCGGTAACTAATCGTTCTATATCGTGGAGCTCCGCCCCATAGGGGAGTTCTGCTCCTATTGGTTTAAGGCGGAGCGTAGCGCTCCAAAATGTACTCCCTGCCGAGCCCAACACTTCCCATCAAAATTTTTATTTTTTATTTATTTAACCTTTATTTAACCAGGAAGGGCTCATTGAGATTTAAAATCTCTTTTTCAAGAGCGTCCTGGCCAAGATAGGCAGCACCAAGTCATTACAAAAAATTACAGACAGACAACATGAAAAACTACAAGTAATCTAGTAAAAAACCATTCATGAATTCACAAGAGTATAACAATATCAAAAACAGCAAATTAAAAACATTGACAGGTCAGGGAATCAGCCTCAAAATCCTTCATCAGAGATTTAAAAACACCAATCGGGACAATAAAAGACCTTTTACCAAATTCAGTTCGGACATTTGGAACAGTTAGCAGGATAAAGTCCAGTGAACGAAGAGTGTACCCACCACATTTCTGAACAATAAAAATGCCCAAATAAAAAGGTAGTAAACCCAAAATGGCTTTGTAAATAAAAGTATACCAGTGACTGAGCCTACGAGTGACTAGAGAAGGCCAGCCAACCCTGGTATACAAAGTACAGTGGTGCGTAAGGGTTTTGCAGTTTAAAATAAATCTCAAAGTACCATGGTAAAGAGTGTCAATTGATCTCAAACACTGAGCGGAAGCATTCATATATAAAATATCCCCATAGTCTAGTAAAGGCATAAATGTAGCTGATACTAGCCTCCTTCTGGCTTCAAAAGAAAAACAGGCCTTATTCCTAAAATAAAATCCCAATTTCAGCTTCAATTTTTTTGTAAGTTGTTGAATATGCAATTTAAAAGAGAGGCCGTCATCAATTAGAATTCCAAGATATTTATATGAGGTTACAACCTCAATCTCCTTGCCCTGACAAGTAGTAACAGGTGAAAGGTTCAGAGGTCTATTTCTTGCATTAGAAAACACCATTAGTTTAGTTTTGTCAGTATTGAGGATAAGCTTCAATTGACACAAGGTATGTTGAACAGTATAAAAAGCAGTTTGCAAGTTCTGGAAAGCTTTTGTAAGAGATGAGGCACAACAGTAAATAACAGTATCATCAGCATAAAAATGAAGTTGTGCATTTTGGACATTTTTGTCTAAATCATTAATATAAATAGTGAATAAGAGAGGACCAAGTACAGAGCCCTGGGGCACACCATTCAGGACAGACAATTTAACAGACATAAGCCCATCAAATTGAGTGCACTGAGTTCTATCAGACAGATAGTTAGCAAACCATGCAACTGCATGCTCCGAAAGACCTACACTCAACAATCTCTGCCTTAGTATAGCATGATCAACTGTATCAAAAGCCTTAGAGAGATCAATAAAAAAGTGAGACACAGTGCTGTTTTTTGTCAAGGGCTTCAGTGATATCATTTAAAACCTTCATGGCTGCTGTAATTGTGCTATGCTTCTTCCTGAAGCCCGATTGATACATTGATAAAATAGAGTTAGTAAATAAAAACTATTTTAGCTGTTCACTTACAAGGGTTTCAAGTATTTTCACCAGGGGTGACAGCTTTGAGATTGGCCTATAATTATTTAAAAGAGTTGGATCTCCCCCCTTTTAAAAGTGGTAGGACAAATGCTGATTTCCAGATCTTTGGAATTTCATTACATTCCAGGGTTAGATTGAACAGATATGTAAGTGGTTCAGCTATGAAATCAGCTGCCAGATTTAAAAAGCAGGGATCCAAAAGATCAGGACCTGCAGGCTTTCTTTGATCTAAGGATTTCAGGGCTTTATGTACCACCTGCACTGAGAATGGCAGAAAACTAAAAGTTTGACCAGCTCTCACTGGTTCATCCACACAGGGTTGTACAGAGACAGAGGACACTGGTTCATCCACACAGGGTTGTACAGAGACAGAGGACACTGAATCAAACAGCCTACCAGATGATACAAAGTGCTCATTGAAACAATTCAGCATTTCAGTTTTGTCATATATAGCAACAGAGTCCTTCAAAACACATTACGGTAATTCATTAACATTACTGTTACCAGACATAGACTTAATAGCATTCCAAAACTTTCTAGGGTCATTCAGGTTATCAGTGGTAACAGACATAAAATATTCAGACTTGGCCTTCCTGAGAAGAAAAGAACACTTGTTTCTTAACTGCCTAAAAATAAGCCAATCAGCATCAGAACAAGATTTCCTTGCTTTAGCCCAGGCTAGATTACGGTCATGAATAATACAAGACAGCTCAGAAGAAAACCATGGATTATCCCGCCCTTTAACCCTGAACCTGCGGAATGGTGCATGTTTGTTTACTATTTGGAAAAAACCATCATGAAAAAATATCCAGGCAGTTTCCACATCAGGGATAAGCTCAATCTTGCTCCAGTCAAAATAAAACAAATCATGAAAGAAAGCCTGCTCATTAAAACACTTCAAATTTCTCTTACGAATAAAACGTGGATTTGTCTTTGGAACCTTAGTATTTCTAACAGCGACAACAGCACAATGGTCACTTAAATCATTACAAAAAACACCAACCGCAGAATATTTATGTGGAACATTTGTCAATATCAAATCAATCAGGGTAGATTTATCAGGGCATTTAAGATTTGGGCGAGTGGGTGAATTAATCAACTGGGTAAGATTCATAGAATTACAAAACATTTTTAAATCATCAGACACCGGCTTTAACCAACACCAGTTGAGATCACCAATCAGGATCATTTCACTGTAAAGAAGTTTAGACATAAGGTGCGTCTGTCACGATCGTGGGAAGGCGAAGTAGACCAAGGCGCAGCGTGTGAACCAAACATGACTTTATTAAATTAAAGTAACAAACAAAACACGATTCGTGAAGTCCACAGTTAAACATACCGACACGGAACAAAAACCCACAAACACAAAGTGAAACACAGACAGTTAAGTATGGCTCCCAATCAGAGACAACCAGCAAACAGCTGACACTCGTTGCCTCTGATTGGGAGTCACTTAGGCCAACACAGAAAACAACAACCTAGAACACCCAACCTAGAAACAACCCACACAGAACGAACACACCCTGGCTCAACATACAGAGTCCCGGAGCCAGAGCGTGACAGCGTCAAAGAAGAAAATGCATCACCAAGAGCAGAGGGGGGTCTATAACAGCCAATCACAGTTATAGAGAGGCCCTTTGAAACCTCAATATTCAAAGCAAGAAATTCCAACTGTTTACAAATAGTTTCAGACTTTGCCACACTTACATGGAATTTAGATTTTACATATATAGCCACACCCCCACCTTTCTTAACCCGATCTGCACGATAAACATTGTAACCACTTATACAAATATCCTTATCAAAAATAGACTTGCTGAGCCAGGTTTCAGAAAACACAATTACATCAGCATCAGTTGATTTAGCCCAAATCCTAACCCCATCAATTTTTGACAACAGGCTGCGTACATTTAAATGAAAAATACCAAAACCAGATCTTGATTTAAAATCAGAGGGGGTTTGGAGACATTGCATATCAGGGCCAGGGTTAGGTTGCACGTTACCTGATATCAACAACAGAAGAATAACTATGCACCTCTGTTTAATAACCTTGCACGGCTTCTCTTTTTTAAGAGACCTACTGCAAGCGAATTCTACAAGTGAGTTTCCAGACAATACAAAACAGTCATTTAAAACCATTAGACTTTGGTAGTGACACAAATTCGTACTGTTCACATCATGCCACAAATGCATCGGCACTTGGACGAGTGGACCGAGTGAAAAAGAGCGAGTTCCTGCAGACAAAATGTCTAATGGACGCGAGAGTACATTGTCAGATGTACTCACCCTGCGACAATGTTCGTTTTCTCCAGAGTTCAATAAAGTCAGTGCACAAATGAAAAGGTCAGGCCTAGCAATGGCTGCAACCAATTCCCGCAGTACTGCAACCACTGTACCCATACAGGCGTCACAATATACCGCGTCATCGGTTAAAGACCCGCCCCACCTAGTCCAATGGCAACACCAATGACTAGTGGGCAGATCACCAGAATAGAAGCCATACTAATCTGAACTAGCAGATAGATGGTGCCTCAATATCCTGTGAAAATACTACCGACCACTAATGGAATGACACAAAGTGTCACTCTACATTGTGTACACAGTAGGCCGCCTCACTCAATCAATGGAACCCCAGAGATTAGTGGGCAGATACCAGAACATGACTCATACTAATCTGGACAAGCAGATAGATGACTTCACATTCTGTCAAATTGTCATGACCGGTCTAATAGTATCGTAACCCAGTTACTACTATTATCACCCATCATTCCGCCTCACTCCAGTGAATCACTGGTGGGCAGATCAATACATGCCCTCTACTGTACTGAACCTGTCAGTCAGGAGTCATGCAAAAAATATGTCCTTCTATCAGAAGCGGACCTGATGGAAACCTCTCCACAGTCCTGCTTTCCTCTCCTTCTAGCTAATGGTCTCCCCTCAGCTACACTGGGTACAGACCGAGCCAAAGAGTTAGAAGACATATCCAAGAGATAGAAACTGATAAATGGAGACGGCGTTGACCATGACGCCGCTCTACAGATATCCTCTACCCCTGTTCCTCTGAAAAGGGCAGTAGAAGCTGCCACTCCACGAGTGGAGTGAGCTCTGATACCCTGAGGCAATTGTCGCCCCGCTGCCTCATAAGCTGTCTCAATGCCTTCACAAAGCCAATGAGACAAGCGCTGTTTTGAAAGTGGTCTACCTAGTGCAGCCGCACCGTGACACACAAACAGCTGAGGCGATGACCTAATCGCTGCTGTGCGCTCAATGTAACACGCCAAAGCGCGCACTGGGCACAAGCAATGAAGCCTTTCCTCACTCCTCTCCCTATGAGGAGGGGGAGAAAAAGCCCACAACTCCACGGTCTGTGACCTATATGAGCTCTTAATAACCTACGGCACAAAAGCCGGGTTAGGACGTAACACCGCTCTGCTCAGATCGCCATTAATGGCAAGGCAGTCGGGTCTCGTCGAAAGAGCACACAAATCACTGACACGCTTAGCAGTAGTCAAAGCGAGCAACAGTGCCGTCTTCATAGACAGCATCTTGAGGGGTATTTGATTCAATGGCTCAAACTGCGACTTACATAGCGCCTCGAGTACCAAAGCCAAATCCCACTGGGGCAGCGTGGCTCTAGGCGTTGGCCTAAGCCGCCGCGTTCCCAATAAGAAACGTTTCACTAGAGGGTGGCTGAAAACATTCGTTCTGCCAAACCCCATCGTGACCAGCTGAAATCGCCGCTGCAAACACCTTAATGGTGGCGGGCGATCTCTGCTTATCAAACATAAACTGTAGGAAAGAGAGCACACTCTCAACCTGACAGCTCATGGGGTCCACACCTTGTGTGATACACCATTGTGAAAAAACGTTCCATCTGCTGGCATACATCCTAGAAGTGGAACTGGCCCGTGCACCCTGTATGGTTCTGATCACTGCATCAGACAACCCACGGCGCCTCAACCTGTCCCAATCAGGAACCAAGCCTTCAGTGGTTGGCCGATTATGGGCAACTGCCCCATCGAGCCTCCCGCCTGAGTCAACGCGTCCCGTCGATGTGGAATTGGCCAAGGTGGCGCAATCAACATCTGACTCATCTCCGCAAACCATGGAGCCCCTGGTCGATCGGGGGCTATCAATATCATTGACAGCCCTCCTGATCTCACCCTGGCTAGCAGTGGGAGAATGCAAGACAGCGGAGGGAATGCATACAGAAGAACTCTAGGCCACGGGTGGTGCGCGAATGCGTCTCTGCCCAGTGGTGGTTCGTCCTGTTCCCTCAGAGAGAACCATAGGGGACATTGCGCGTTCACACGTGACGCGAATAGATCCACCTTGGCTCTACCGAACTGTTCCCAAATTTGGAGAACAATGTCCGGATGCAGACACCACTCGTCGTCTCGAGGACCCCCTCTTGACATGAGGTCTGCTCCTATGTTCAAGTAGCCCGGAATGTGTGCTGCTCTCAATGAGCGAAGATGCTTGTGAGCCCGCAGCCACAATTCCTCTGCTGCCCGGTGGAGAACAGGAGACCTGACTCCTCCCTGGCGATTTATGTGAGCTACTGTGGTCCGGTTGTCTGACCAGACCAGCACATCGCGACCCCGAAGGGTAGACGCGAAGTGGGTCAGAACCAGTCGAACCGTTTCCAACTCCAAGAGGTTGATGTGGCGGCTCGAACGAGGCCACACACCTCCTATCGCTTGTGTCTGGCATGTTCCTCCCCATCCAGTCAGAGAGGCATCTGTAAACACTGGAATGTAGGATGACACCTTGCCTATCGGGATTCAGTGCGTGAGAACGCTCGGATTCCTCCAATAGATCAAGTCTGCCCTTAGCGAGAGAGGAACCACCACCAACCGATGACGTTGACGCACTGGGTCTAGTCTTATTTGGGCGAACCATCGCTGCATCCTGCGCATGTGCAGGAGCCCCAGCGGGACCACTGAATGTGCTGACGACATGAGACCCAAAAGTGACATGATTGACAGCGCCGTCACAGTGTGATTCGGACGACACTTCCTCAGGGCTAGCAATAGTGCTTCCCTTCGAGGGTCCGAAATTCGAGCCCTCATCATTACAGTGTCTAGCTGTATTCCCAGATAGACAATCTGATGACTGGGCCAGGGCGCGCTCTTTTTCCAATTCACAGCGAACCCCAGACGTGTGAGATGAATCACTGTCTGTGTCGTGTGAGTGAACGCCAGCTCTGCTGACGGGGCGAGAACCAGCAGGTCGTCTAGGTAGGCTAATAGCCTTATCCCCTGACGCCGCAACGGTTCCAATGCCGCCTCCACACATTTGGGAAACGTTCGAGGTGCCAGGGCGTACCCGAATGGCATCCTCGTGAACTCGTACGCCACCCCTTGAAAGGCGAATCGCAGAAACTTCCTGTGACGCGATTGTATCGGCACATGAAAGTACGCGTCCTTTAGGTCTATGCTTGTACAAAAGTCTCCCTTCTGGACACATTCCAGTAGACGTTTTGTCTTCAGCATTCGGAAGGGCCGTTTGGTTACGCTCTCGTTGAGAGTGCGTAAATCCAATATCGGCCTCACTCCCCCCGTCTTTTTGGGCACTAGGAAATAAGGCGAATATAGCCCCTTGTTCCTTTGCTCCTGGGGAACTACAGTGACCGCCTCCTTCGCCAAAAGTTCCGTAATCTCTGACATCAGAGCGGCCACTTTTTCTGGCATTTTCATCACCGTCTCCACCACTCCCCTGAATGGGGGTGGGGTCCGATGGAATTGGAGGGCATAACCCTTCTGCAACGTCTGTTCTAGCCAGCGTGAGAGGGTACAGCTTCGTTGCCACTGCCAGCAATGCAGAGAAAGCGGGCGCGCGCGAAGCTGTGGTACATTCAGTAGGAAGGACCTGTATTCCTCTATGGCCCTTGCCGCCGCTATTCCCCAGCACTGAGGTGGTGGAACAGCCCGAGGCGGGCCCCCCTCGAAAGGGAGAGGAAATATCAGCACGTTCTGAGAGAATCGGGGGCCCTAATACGTTGGTTACGTCTGTAACTCTAGTATTCCGGCCCTCCGTGAACGTAGCACGGGTTTGAACTGCGCTGACTAAGGTGTCAACCTGAGACAGAGCGCCTTCCCCGGATAGCAATTGCATCATCATGCCATTGTCTGGCCGAGACTGCTGCCTGCCATGAGAACCATCCACTACAGTACTCCTAAGAGTCTTCAAAGTGCGGTCTCTAACTGGTACCACAAGGTGGCGCTAAGATACCTATTTTTCACTAGTCACATGAGTCTGCTCAACTGCGCACTCTAGGTGGGCTGAGAGTAGTGGGTATCATTGCGTTCTGTGTTAAACAGGGGCGCAGATACGTTGGTTACGCCTGTAACTCTAGTATTCCGGCCCTCCTTGAACGCAGTATGAGTCTGTACTACGCTGACTAAGGCATTAGCCTGAGACAGAGCGACATCCCCATATGTAGATCGCGTCATCATGTCATACTCTGACCGAGACTGCAATCTGTCATGAGAGACTCTCTCTACAGAGCTCCTAGGAGTCTGTGACATGAGGTCTCTCCTCGGTAACATAGGGCTGTGCCCTGATACCTTCCTCACATTCGCCTCCTGTGTATGCTCCGTTACACAACTCTGGTGAGTCGGGCTACATACAGAGTGTTGAGAATCAATACGTTCTGTGGTGAGTGGGGGCGCCAATACGTTGGTTACTTCCGTAACTCTAGTATTCCGGCCTTCCGTGAACGCAGCACGGGTCTGAACTGCGCTGACTGAGGCATTAGCCTGAGGACAAAGCGTCATTCCCAACTAGCGGCTGCTCTGACTGAGACTGTAGCCTGCTATGTGAGACCTTCACTACAGTGCTCCTAGGAGTCTGTAGTGTGAGATCTTTATGAGGTGAGCTAAGGCTGCGTCTTGCTACCTTTTTCTCTCTCCTCTCTTGTGTATGCTCAGCTACACACCCTAGGTGGGTTGAGCTACACTCAGAGTGATGGGAGAGAAACATAGGGCGTGAAGTACTCTGAACGTTCTCCAACGTGTCATGGAAAAAGGGCTCTCTTGTGACAATGTCAGTGGGAGCCAACTCTTTAATAAACACATGAAAACAAACATTTCCCTCCAAGCCCCGAACAGAAGGGTGGGGGGGAACAGTGGGCTCAGTCGCGTCCCACGACGAGCCATCTCCCATTCTCTCCCCCTCGTCCCGTCATTGTCTTCGCCTCTTCTGCGTCCCCTTAGGGTGCTGCCAGGGCGACTTGACGACAACCTCTCTCGCTGGCGGAATCGTCGTGACCACGGGTGCTGCTGGGGGGGCGGGGCCCGCTCTCCTGCTGCTAGTGGCCGACGTCTGACGCCTGACACGCCGCCTCACCGTAGAAGATCTACCGGGGGCGTTCGAGGTGGACGGTTTTGCTGGCGTATGGCTGGATCTCCCTGCCAATGGCAGGTGTCGAGCCAGCTGCTTCCTGTCTTCGTCTAACTTCTTAAAACGCTCCGTCGCCTCTTTGACAGCGACTCCAAAGAGCCCGTCGTCAGAGAGGGGGGCGTTGAGCAGCGACGCTCGGTCAGTCTCCTTCATGGCAGTCAATGACAGCCAGAGGTGACGTTCAATAACCACCGAAGTGGCCATGGACCTTCCCGCGAAGATAGCAGACGCCTGTGTCAGATGGAGAATAGCGCCAGAAATCCTGGACGCCTCTTCCACCTCCTCACTCGTTAACTCAGACCTTCCCGTCGTTAAACGGGATAGGGAGGCTGCGAGGAGGGCAATGTTGTTTGCTGCTGACACAGTTGTTTGCTGCTGACACAGCTCCCAACGTAAAGGACTTCTCTGCCAGCTGTGCTGTGAGCCTGTCCTTTTGGGTTGGTAGAGTGGCTTTCTTGGAGGCCGCCCAGGGACTCGAACCTGGCACTAGATACGCCGCCATGGCGCTCTCGAGCCTAGGGATTCCCCTGGCAGCCCTCTCTCGTCCTTCCACTCTTGTGAATGGGCAGTACATCTTGGCCGGCGAACGCGTCGCCAAGGGTGCCTCCCATGAGCCCTCGACATATTTGCTGAGAGAAGGCATAGCCGGAGCCAATGGCTCAGCTGCCTTCCTCGGCCGAAAATAGGGTCCGCCCTCCATCATATCCACCTCCGCAGGGGGGGGAATGGGGGGCAGCGCTATCTCCAGTCGTTTGGCCGCCCGCTCAATGAGCCCAGGGAAGTCTGAGCGCAGAGAGGCCGCTGCGAAGGACAGGGCTACTGACGTGTCAGGGCTACTGACGTGTCTGGCTTAGGAAGGCCACCAAAAATTCTGAAATTTCCATCCCCAACTATAACATTTTCCGTCTAGATAGAACTGCCAAAGGGGGTGGAGTTGCAATCTACTGTAGAGATAGCCTGCAGAGCTCTATCATACTATCCAGGTCTGTGCCCAAACAGTTTGAGCTTCTACTTCTAAAAATCCACCTTTCCAGAAATAAATCTCTCACTGTTGCCGCTTGCTACAGACCCCACTCAGCCCCCAGCTGTGCCCTGGACACCATATGTGAATTGATTGCCCCCCATCTATCCTCAGAGTTCGTACTGCTTGGTGACCTAAATTGGGATATGCTTAACACCCCGGCCATCCTACAATCTAAACTAGATGCCCTCAATCTCACACAAATTATCAACGAACCTACCAGGTACAACCCTAAATCCGTAAACATGGGTACCCTCATAGATATCATCCTGACTAACTTACCCTCTAAATACTCCTCCGCTGTCTTCAACCAGGATCTCAGTGATCACTGCCTTATTGCCTGCGTCCGTAACGGGTCCACGGTCAAACGACCACCCCTCATCACTGTCAAACGCTCCCAAAAACACTTCAGCGAGCAGGCCTTCCTAATTGACCTGGCCCAGGTATCCTGGATGGATATAGATCTCATTCCGTCAGTAGAGGATGCCTGGTTGTTCTTTAAAAGTAATTTCCTCTCAATCTTAAATAGACATGCCCCATTCAAAAAATACAGAACTAAGAACAGATATAGCCCCTGGTTCTCCTCAGACTTGACTGCCCTTGACCAGCACAAAAACATCCTGTGGCGTACTGCATTAGCATCAAATAGCCCCCGCGATATGCAACTTTTCAGGGAAGTTAGGAACCAATATACACAAGCAGTTAGGAAAGCAAAGGCTAACTTTTTCAAACAGAAATTTTCATCCTGTAGCAATAACTCCAAAAAGTTTTGGGACACTGTAAAGTCCATGGAAAAAAAGAGCACTTCCTCCCAGCTGCCCACTGCACTGAGGCTAGGAAACACTATCACCACCGATAAATCTACAATAATCGAGAATTTCAACAAGCATTTTGCTACGGCTGGCCATGCTTTCCACCTGGCTACCACTACCCCGGCCACCAGCTCTGCACCCTCCGCTGCAACTTGCCCATGCCCCCCCCGCTTCTCCTTCACACAAATCCAGACAGCTGATGTTCTGAAAGAGCTGCAAAATCTGGACCCCTACAAATCATCTGGGCTAGACAATCTGGACCCTTTCTTTCTAAAACTAGCCGCCGAAATTGTCGCAACCTCTCTTTCGTAACGTCTGAGATCCCCAGAGATTGGAAAGCTGCCGCGGTCATCCCCCTCTTCAAAGGGGGTGACACTCTAGATCCAAACTGTTACAGACCCATATCCATCCTGCCCTGCCTTTCAAAAGTTTTTGAAAGCCAAGTCAACAAACAGATCACCGACCATTTCGAATCCCACCGTACCTTCTCCGCTATGCAATCCGGTTTCCGAGCTGGTCATGGGTGCACTTCAGCCACGCTCAAGGTCCTAAACGATATTATAACCGTGATCGATAATAGACAGTACTGTGCAGCCGTTTTCATTGACCTGGCCAAGGCTTTCGACTCTGTCAACCACCGCATTCTTATTGGCAGACTAAATAGCCTTGGTTTCTCAAATGACTGCCTCTCCTGGTTCACCAACTACTTCTTAGATAGAGTTCAATGTGTCAAATCGGAGGGCCTGTTGTCTGGACCTATGGCAGTCTCTATGGGGGTGCCACAGGGTTCAATTCTTGGGCCGACTCTTTTCTCTGTGTATATCAATGACGTCGCTCTTGCTGCTGGTGACTCTCAGATCCACCTCTACGCAGACGACACCATTTTGTATACATCTGGCCCTTCATTGGACTCTGTGTTAACAAACCTCCAAACGAGCTTCAATTCCATACAACACTCCTTCAGTAGCCTCTGTCGTATATGATGAATGGTGGCAATTATTGCTGTCAACAAAGAGTCCGTTATGCTGCATCATGTTAGAAGTTTTATTCATACCACGAGGTTACAGCATAAATTACAGACACGCGTTGTCCGGAGAACGACTCGTCAGATTGTTATGGCCGTTCTAACGTCTCACCGTTTAACCCCTATTTATAAACACTGCTGCCCCCTCTTCTGGCCAATCACCAGTCTCCCCTGTCTACAACCCACCCCCTGTCTGTGGTATGTGGTATTACACCTAAAACATTCCCTCTTGATACTACCATAAACAACATTCTATTTCTTCATGAAAAACATTTAACAAAGGCATAATCTTCAGATACTATATTCCCCCCTTTCGAGACGAACTAAACGTCTCGAAACCAAACAGAATAGGATTATGACTAGTAACAACTTATCTTATTAAGTATCTTTAACCTTAAACCAAAACATTCTCCTCTAGAGTGTAAATACCTTTCTTATGAAATATGAATAACTGTTGATGAAGTGTGAACACATTACTATGAATTATGAACAAACTGTTTATGAAGTGTGAACACATTACTATGAATTATGAACAAACTGTTTATGAAGTGTGAACACATTACTATGAATTATGAATAAATCTTTATGGAGTGTGAGAGCGAAAAACTGTCCGGCAACCTTTGTTCCAAATCCATCCATCCATCAATCAAGACAGTAAAATTCTCTCACGGTCCCTCTGCCCCAGGCAACCACCGTCGGTACTCCAGATAACCTCATTAACCATGTAAATGCATTTGAAACTATGATGTAATTAAATACACATGTAAACAAAATCCTATCCATAAATATCCATTGTACGGCTGGTCAACCCATCGAATCGTACAATGAATCTCTCCCTTCCTAGACCTTCTGTCCCTAAACCCCATCGAAATAAACAAAAGCATCTAAGATCCTCATCTGCATTCAATAACATCAAACATCATTCTACTAAAATCAATACCTAAGAATATGACACAATTATGTATTACACATCAAATATGTCTATATTTCATTGCAGACACTGGAATGTAGTCCACTACACTTCATCTCCTCCGTATTCTCCTCCTCCAATCTCGACTTCCACTGCATCGTTGATGATGGAATCAGCCACACCCTCCTTGTTTCATCTCCTCCAGTCATATTGTCCCTTCATATTGTCTTTGTTTGAGTCACATGTTCCCCAAATGCTTCTGGAATGACAAGAAAATAAACGACCAAACAGTATCCTTTGCAAAACAACCACTTTCAAATTAAACCTCCATTTCACCTAAGAATTTAAAAAATGATACATAAATGATGCATGAATCACATTAACCTATCCCCCCCTTGATTCATAAATCATACAAAAAATCATACTAAAATCAGCCTACAAAATGTTTTCTTTGAAACAATAAACATAAAATGATCAAATAATCAAAAAGGATATTTATCCATCAGTTCCACTTGTCAATCTTTATCCAGATCAGGAACAGTCAACACCGGCATCTGAGTGTTGTCTCCAGGCACCACTTCTCCAACCTATCTCAATCTCATAACTTTATCAAAAGTCAGTACAAACATCACACAGTGTTATCAAAGCTGAAACTAAAATCTGACCCATCACTGCCCCTACTGGCCTAACTGATCTTGCAACCAAATCTTCTCAGATCTCCCAAATGTTACACCATATCATGGAAGAGGTCCCCCCTTCTCCCTTAGACTCATTCTCCAATGGTAGGCTTGAAGACTATGAGATGTAGCCATGTCACCCTTTTAACCCTAGATTTAGCTGTGTTCGGTGCTAACTCTCTTTTAATAGTAAAAGCCTCATATGGAAGCTTCAATGTTGACATGTAACCAAATCCTGTCCATCCCTAATGTAAGAATATAGATGCTTTATCACCCCCAAACCCCTAAATATCTCTAAGATTCCCCATAGTCACATTGTCAGTCAAAAGCTAATCATTTAACCATCAAAGTCCTGCTTTTCTACTACCTGGTACATAAAAATTACATTATATTTGTCATCACTACCCTTAAAGTCATACTTATCCAAAGTTATACTATACTCATCACCCTCTGATATTCCCATAAACATACCCCTTACCTCATATGTTTTATTATAACAACAATAACTTTTAGCCCTCAATGTTTCACCTGAATACTTCAGGTTTCCACTGTTACCTGACCTTACTTTCCAACTAACAATTCCCATAGGGTAATCCCTTTACCCCAGAACACTTAAACCCTACTGTTCTGACAACTACATTATGTTATCTGTCAATGACTGTTGCCGATACCACAGTCATGACAA
This sequence comes from Coregonus clupeaformis, assembly GCF_020615455.1. Lineage (NCBI taxonomy): Eukaryota > Metazoa > Chordata > Actinopteri > Salmoniformes > Salmonidae > Coregonus > Coregonus clupeaformis. The sequence continues at coordinate 108,721 of NW_025533696.1, forward strand.
AGCATAACCCTGACCCAGACCCGCTAGAGGCTGCGCAACCGTCCAGCACGTCTTGGGCTGGCATCCCCAACAGACATCAACCCTCAAGATTCCTCACTGATTCTTACAGAATGAGTTAATCTATCTCTAACTTTCACAACAGAGGAACGAGCAGCACTGATCAGATGCCCCCCCCCTCTGTCATCAAAATCAAAAGACCCCATCCTGCAGCTTCCATGATGAATCTCTCTTCTCCATTTCAGATTAACCTATATTGCTCTCTACTACTATCTACTCTACTTTTTAACCCTATTCGTAGTAACCTAAACCCCTGAGTCTCTCTTGCTGCCTCCTTTAATTTCAGAAAAGTTGTTGTCATCCTTCCTACATTTGCTATTACCATCGTATCATTAATCCCTTCCCAAAGTTACCATTAACGTTGTTGATTTAGTTGATGAATTAAAACCCTTAATTCCCTCTAGTGGGAAACTACCAACATCCTATTCGATTATTCCCTATTGGAGTGACTACTGTAATAAACTTATCCTTAACTCCCTCTGTGACTGTGGAAAGTTTTACAGACCTCAACTCTTCCATTATAAGCATAACTTTATGAATTACATAGCCCTTTACCCAATAATTCCCAACCAAAACAAATTCTAATGCTTGCACTAGATAAGTACACATATTCTCCCTGACCTTTCTCTGTAACATTACGCAACATAAGTGAACAGTCACTCCTAACCCTCTTCTAAACTATACCTCCTTTTACTCCTGGTCCTGATAACAACACTTATTCTCCATAATTATCTCTCCATATGGGAGAAACGTCCCCATCCTAAACCCTAATAAGTGTTTTCCCCCTAAAATTGGTGCTGTATTGGTTCCCTTATAATCAAATGCGATATATTTATGACTTTAATACCTATCAATGTTGAAAGAGTTAAATTGCTTCTCTCTGTTGTTCTAATAGACTGAAGTGTTAATGTCCTTATTTACTCCTAGTTTCCCCCAGTTTTCCCCTAAAACTTTGAACTCTTTCCTTGTACTTCCATCCATCACCACTAGTGTCACTTTTTCCCCAAATCTCAGTCCTATCTCTAAATCCCTGACTTTCAAACTTTTGATTACACAAAGTACACCTATAATGACCTTGATCTCCCTGCTGGAAACTGTAAATATAGATACTCAATCACCCTCAAATCATTCAGCAACACATACTTTCTCAATGCATCTGCTCCTAATCGATTTAAACTCCTACCATATCTTCCCACTAAACTTTAAAATGTCCTTCCTCACTGTTCTCTCTCTGTCTTACTACTAACTTTGAAACTTAGCTCACTGTCTCAGAGTTCCTTCACCCCTAGTTCTCCTAACTTATTTGAATCTAATCTTTTCTCTCATAACATTTAAAACCTTTTCCCACTGATTTATTGACAAAATTCCTTCCCCACCAATTTTTAGAATACGTGATTGGGAATTCCCCACCTGCTCCTGACTCCTTTACACAGACTTGGCAAAACCGACTAAACACCTTTTAGCCTAACCTCAAATCTCTTAGTATAAGAATATAACCCAAAATAACAGTCACCCCTATTAAGTTTTTTTTCCAGACAGATTGTCTAACAGGCAATCTAATACATTATCATCCTTCCTATGATATTATCTTTTAAGCAACTGATTCCCAAACACCCCACTTCTTAAAATATTCCACCAGACAGTCAGTCGTCCAGTGTGCCTCTGATCGAACACTTCAATTTACACCATGCATCTCTTCCCACAATATCCTTGATCTATTGTCCTAATATTAGTATGTCTATTGTAATTCCTATTTGACTTCTATAGCAGAGCTCAATTGATTCCCGAAGAGTAAACTGTTTTACTACTTCAAATCCCTATCCTAACCTAATTAGTTTATTTTACAGAGTGATATGTTTAACCTCTTTAGGCTGAACCCAGATAAGTTTTTCCCTATTCACTATCACTTCTAATGGTCGGTTGTTTTTACTTCAATTGTTGGCTATTTTCTCTTCTTCTCTAATCGATGCTATCAGCTGATACCCCCCTTCTGGATATTCTAGGCACTCTAGAATATTTAGTGTTCACCTGGAGAACAGGTGATCTTCACTTGCTCCTGTATCTTCCTTAAAAATGTTCTCTTGTTTCCTCCTGACTTGTTGCTGTGGATAGGGAACATCTGGTACCCCCCTTTGCTGGTACAATTGCATTTGATATTGTTCAGTTGAAGCTGTAACAGTGATTGTTGATTTGGTTCACTCTGATTCTTCATACTTTTCTTCTTCTCCACCACCAGTTATAAGTTGTATTTGATTGAGTTTTCTTCGTCCAGTTCTTCTCGTTGTGGACCTATCAGTATTCTTCAAAAGGTTATCTTCTAAGTTCTGTTCTTGAAATATCATCTTCCATCATCTTCTGTGCCCGTCCTTGTAGGACAAACTCCTCTTGAAAATAAAGCACCTTTAATCTCCAAATCTTCATCGCTTTCTTCATCTTCAACTTCCATCAGAGATCAAATCTCTAGTATCCATTTCTTCTTTCCTCTCTTGCCACTTCCCTCTGATCACAGAGTCACCTCCACCCATGACCTCTCATCAATCACTCTCATCTCCTTCACGTTCCAGACATCTCATTTTCTTCCATCTTCATCTTTCTGAACCTCCTTCTCTTCGTTTCCAGACATGTCGGTTCTTCTTACTTCTGGAGTTTTGAATTCATCTTCATCGTTGTTTCTGCTGGTACCCTATCTATTATTAATCTATATTTCTGATGCAATAATCACTCCTGGATGATTATTGTAAACTGAGAATAAACCTCCCTAAACTTTACTTTTTAAACCTATCTTATCGCTGACATATTTTATCAATTTCTGTTTGAGAATGAAGGGCAACTTTTGTTTCACTTGCCGGATACCCTAGCAACACTTTAGTTAAAGGATATATCAACCAATGTACTGACTTTCATAGTCCTGATAATTTTTTACCCACTTGTAACAAGCCTTTCTATTCCTTTATTGTGAACTATCCTATTTTAAACTATATAGGTTATGTAGCCTTCTTCCCTGTAATTCTTAATATAACCTAACAACTCCAAATAAATCCCAATAAGTCCATTAAAAATCATGAATAATTAAAACCAATTTTTATTCCTATATCCTATGTCCCCAATTTATCCATTAGTGTTGACTATATTACCACAACCCATCAAATGCAAATAAATTAGTCAACTCCAAAGCAATCCCAACACAAAGCTTTTAACCCTTCAATGAATGATACAATTCCCATCAAATGCCAGTGATACACAGAGCATCCAAAATGCAATTTTTAATGAAATAGTATTTGCCAAGCCCATGCAAAATCGTCATAAGCTCACATATCTTGTAACAGTAACCTGTTTGATGACTTGATCCCTCCACCGCGTCACGTGATCACTTCCTGTATCTCCTCGCTCCCCCTCTCTCCTGTCTCTCATGACAAGGGACAAAGACACAGAAACAGCTTTTAATAGTTAATGCCATCACTGAGTGTTTCCAACCATTCAATATTCGTTCGTTCTACATTCACTCTAAAACTTTAACTCAGGACTAATTATAGATCGCCCAAAAACATTTTGATTTTAATCCGTCATTTAATTATTTAATTCACTCTATTATAATCCGTTACCATATATTTAATTTATAAATTCAATAGATACCAAACAAGTTTCATCTTAACCCACCACCGTTTAAACTAGAATCATCGTGTTAAAATTTCTCCTTATGCCTATTTGTTCCGTCATCTGTGTTCCTCTGTCTCCCCCTGCAGTTTAACCAATGTGTTGTTTTGCAGAAGCCCACGCATGCGCAAATATCATTTATTACATAGATCGCTCCAAAACATTTCATTCAATTTTAATCGTCTTTTAATTTAATTAATTATACTCCGTCAACATATATTTGATTTATAACTTTACTACATATCGCCAAATAGTTTCCCGTTCAAATAAAAGTCACTCTAACGATTTTAAAAGATGGTGTCCACCTTTCCTTCTCAGTAGCTATTAAACCCCTGCAAAGAAACCCCAAAGACCTCTGACCCTAAGCCACCATTTTGTTTTGTAGGCTCAACGCGACCTCATGTCGTAGTTGTTAGCCCCGTAAAATCACACGCACATGCGCACAACCCCTTAAGCCCATGCTTCCCACACAATAGACCGATAGCATTACGCTACAGCGTCACCATTATATACCTTATAATCACACAATTACACATAACAGAGCTCACAAAACATATAACCTGACTTACAAACACATAAACAAGTTTAAGAGACTTTCACCCGTCGCAACGGAATCTCTAAGGATACGTTAGCCTGTAGCACACAACACAACTAGCCCTTAGCCTTAGCCACTAGCTACCTGCAGCCTACCACACAGAAACATACCCTGCACTGGCCTATTTATTTTTTAACCTATTTCTCCTACCGTTTTTGTTGCCGAGACTAATGACCATTACACCGAGAAATCAGATCCAATCAAACATCCCGTCGGACGAGAGTCAAATCATAATCACAATCAGATAAACCTCATTAATCCGAGCTCTCTTTAAAAAAAGAAACCCACCGAATATACATTCTATCGTACACACGGATTTGCCAGCCCATTATCTAAAATGGCCCCTCGGGGTCTTGAAGCGGTCCAGTGCCCTAAAGAATGCGCATATCTGCCTTAATCGTCATTGTCACCCGTTACCAATGAAATCTATCTTAATGCTCTAAATCCTCATTGTCACCCGTTACCAATGAAAATCTGTCTTATCATTGCCTATCGTTACCAATGAAATATAAACTTATTGCTCTAAATTATCATTGTCTATCGTTACCAATGAAATAACATTTTAGCAGACTCCAGTCGACCAGCAACAACGCCACCTGAGGCCAGGTTATAATGGAACATCCCCTCAGTGTACACAAGTCATATCCAATCTAACAAACTCCGAAGCAGCAAGAACACTCACCCTTTCCATGCCTCAGAGAGAGTTAGCTCGGCGATTGACTGAAACACAGAAGAGACGCAAAACCAGCCCCACGTTGGGCGCCATTATGTCGTATATGATGAATGGTGGCAATTATTGCTGTCAACAAAGAGTCCGTTATGCTGCATCATGTTAGAAGTTTTATTCATACCACGAGGTTACAGCATAAATTACAGACACGCGTTGTCCGGAGAACGACTCGTCAGATTGTTATGGCCGTTCTAACGCCTCACCGTTTAACCCCTATTTATAAACACTGCTGCCCCCTCTTCTGGCCAATCACCAGTCTCCCCTGTCTACAACCCACCCCCTGTCTGTGGTATGTGGTATTACACCTAAAACATTCCCTCTTGATACTACCATAAACAACATTCTATTTCTTCATGAAAAACATTTAACAAAGGCATAATCTTCAGATACTATACCTCCAACTGCTCTTAAACACTAGCAAAACTAAATGCATGCTCTTCAACCGAACGCTGCTTGCACCCGCCCACCCGACTAGAATCACTACACTCGACGGGTCTGACCTAGAGTATGTGGACAACTACAAATATCTAGGTGTCTGGTTAGACTGTAAACTATCCTTCCAGACTCACATTAAGAATCTCCAATCCAAAGTTAAATCTAGAATCGGTTTCCTATTTCGCAACAAAGCCTCCTTCACTCATGCTGCCAAACATGCCCTCGTAAAACTGACTATCCTACCGATCCTTGACTTCGGCGATGTCATTTACAAAATAGCCTCCAACACTCTACTCAGCAAATTGGATGTAGTCTATCACAGTGCCATCCGTTTTGTCTCCAAAGCCCCATATAATACCCACCACTGTGACCTGTACGCTCTTGTTGGCTGGTCCTCACTACATATTCGTCGCCAAACCCACTGGCTCCAGGCCATCTATAAATCACTGCTAGGCAAATCCCCGCATTATCTTAGCTCATTGGTCACCATAGCAACACCCACCCGTAGTCTGCGCTCCAGCGGGTATATCTCACCGGTCATCCCCAAAGCCAACACCTCCTTTGGCCGCAATTCCTTCCAGTTCTCTGCTGCCAATGACTGGAACAAATTGCAAAAATCTCTGAAACTGGAGACACTTATCTCCCTCACTAACTTTAAGCATCAGTTGTCAGAGCACCTTACCGATCACTGCACCTGTACACAGCCCATCTGAAATTAGCCCGCCCAACTACCTCATCCCTATATTGTTATTTATTTTGCTCATTTGTACCCCAGTATCTCTATTTGCACATCATCTCTTGCACATCTATCATTCCAGTGTTAATACTAATTGTAATTATTTTGCACTATAGCCTATTTTATTGCCTTACCTCCATAACTTGCTAAATTTGCACACACTGTATATATATGTATTTCTGTTGTATTTTTTTTGACTTTGTTTTGTTTTACCCCATATGTAACTCTGTGTTGTTTTTATCGCACTGCTTTGCTTTATCTTGGCCAGGTCGCAGATGTAAATGAGAACTTGTTCTCAACTGGTTTACCTGGTTAAATAAAGGTGAAATAAAAAATAAATAAAAAAAATAAAAAGAGCCTGTGTCGTCATCGCCCAAGGAGCCATAAGACCTCTCGCTTTCCAATGGAAATGGGGTCTTAAAAGTTTGAGTGTGAGGGTCGGACTGTTCCATGGGAATATCCATCTCCTCTCCTCCCTCCTTGTCATCCTCTGATTCAGCACCGTCTGACGACGCCTCTGAAGCAGAGGCTAGTATAGACAGTACGTCCTCTAAGGGAATATCCTCCCTAAAGAACGCCCAACGCTGCTTCCTCTCCTTCATAGGAAGGAGGGCGCAGGAGGCGCAATTAGGGGGAACGCCGGTTCCGTCTTTGGTGTGCTGCGCACCCAAACACACGAAACACAAGTCGTGGGGGTCCGTAGTCGCCATAGAGGAACAACGGCATTGAGCTCTGAAAATAGCTTTTGGGGGTGGAAAATCTCCTGGTGCGCTCATTTAGGACGACGTCGATGAACTGGAAAATCGACGGCGTATCTTCGTCCTGAGTCTTCTTCTTCGTCTCTTCTTGGCTCTTCAGTCTAGTCCAGTCGCTGAAGATAAAGGGAGACTGATTGAGGGGAGGCATCCCCTCTTATAGGGACACCTGTACTCCTATTGGCTGCAGGTGTGTACATAATTTTGTCTCAGGCTGATACTGCCTTAGGGCAGTGGGTAAACCAATAGGAGCAGAGCTCCCCTATGGGGCGGAGCTCCACGATATAGAACCTGCAGTTGAATCTCACTGACATCATCCGGCAATAAGAAGATGTCCACTCCACACCAGTATTTCCCAGCATCCTTCAGGCTCAGCATGTCTATAATGACAGTGAAGACCACAGCAGTGGTGGTGTCGTACATAGAGAATCTCCCCTCTCTCACCCAGACGTCATGCTTCCCGGTCCGGATCAGGTCCCGGCAGGATAGGTGGTCATCGATCCGACAGAAGTACTTGATATTGTCCTGGTTGGTGAAGGAGTATTCACAACGAAGCTCCTTCATCTGTCCCTCCAGTACTTGATATTACTTGACACTAACTGACCCATAGAAGGTTGACTGATCCAGGTCCAGTCTCTAGTGTAACAGTGTAGACCTGATCTAGGACCAGTCTCTAGTGTAACAGTGTAGACCTGATCTAGGACCTGTCTCTAGTTTATCAGTGTAGACCTGATCTAAGACCAGTCTCTAGTGTAACAGTGTATTCCTGATCTAGGACCAGTCTCTAGTTTATCAGTGTAGACCTGATCTAGGACCAGTCTCTAGTGTAACAGTGTACTGTAAACCTACCTGAGAGGAGATATAGTATAGTGATACAGACAGTCATCATGATTCTCTCCCAGTGAAGTCTCATCTCTCCCTGTACTGTCTCCAATCACACTGTGTGTGCTGGTGGGTGGGTGGATGTGTGTGTGTGTGTGTGTGTGTGTGTGTGTGTGTGTGTAAGGTGTGGGTGTGTCTCAGTCTTCCTCTTTCTCTACACACACTGAAAAACACACACTACACACACTAATACTACACATTCACACTGTTTTAAACATTTTGATGAGTTTTAATGAAGTGCTTTAAAAGTTAAAAGGTACAGTTTATTTACATATATAACAGATACAGTGAGGGAAAAAATTATTTGATCCCCTGCTGATTTTGTACGTTTGCCCACTGACAAAGAAATTATCAGTCTATAATTTTAATGGTAGGTTTATTTGAACAGTGAGAGACAGAATCACAACAAAAAAATCCAGAAAAACGCATGTCAAAAATGTTATTAATTGATTTGCATTTTAATGAGGGAAATAAGTATTTGACCCCCTCTCAATCAGAAAGATTTCTGGCTCACTCTTAAAGGGAGTGCTCCTAATCTCAGTTTGTTACCTGTATAAAAGACACCTGTCCACAGAAGCAATCAATCAATCAGATTCCAAACTCTCCACCATGGCCAAGACCAAAGAGCTCTCCAAGGATGTCAGGGACAAGATTGTAGACCTACACAAGGCTGGAATGGGCTACAAGACCATCGGCAAGCAGCTTGGTGAGAAGGTGACAACAGTTGGTGCGATTATTCGCAAATGGAAGAAATACAAAAGAACTGTCAATCTCCCTCTGCTTGGGGCTCCATGCAAGATCTCAACTCATGGAGTTGCAATGATCATGAGAACGGTGAGGAATCAGCCCAGAACTACACGGGAGGATCTTGTCAATGATCTCAAGGCAGCTGGGACCATAGTCACCAAGAAAACAATTGGTAACACACTACGCCGTGAAGGACTGAAATCCTGCAGCGCCCGCAAGGTCCCCCTGCTCAACATTTTACATTTACATTTTAGTCATTTAGCAGACGCTCTTAACCAGAGCGACTTACAGGAGCAATTAGGGTCAAGTGCCTTGCTCAAGGGCACATTAACGTCATTTAGCAGACGCTCTTAGCCAGAGCGACTCACAAATTGGTACGTTCACCCTATAGCCAGTGGGATAACCACTTTACAATTTGGGGGGGTTAGAAGGATTACTTTATCCTATCCCAGGTATTCCTTAAAGAGGTGGGGTTTCAAATGTCTCCGGAAGGTGGTGAGTGACTCCGCTGTCCTGGCGTCGTGAGGGAGCTTGTTCCACCATTGGGGTGCCAGAGCAGCGAACAGTTTTGACTGGGCTGAGCGGGAGCTATGCTTCCGCAGAGGAAGGGAGCCAGCAGGCCAGAGGTGGATGAACGCAATGCCCTCGTTTGGGTGTAGGGACTGATCAGAGCCTGAAGGTACAGAGGTGCCGTTCCCCTCACTGCTCCATAGGCAAGCACCATGGTCTTGTAGCGGATGCGAGCTTCAACTGGAAGCCAGTGGAGTGTGCGGAGGAGGGGGGTGACGTGAGAGAACTTGGGAAGGTTGAACACCAGACGGGCTGCGGCATTCTGGATGAGTTGTAGGGGTTTAATGGCACAGGCAGGGAGGCCAGCCAACAGCGAGTTGCAGTAGTCCAGACGGGAGATGACAAGTGCCTGGATTAGGACCTGTGCCGCTTCTTGTGTAAGGCAGGGTCGTACTCTCCGAATGTTGTAGAGCATGAACCTGCAGGAGCGGGTCACCGCCTTGATGTTGGCGGAGAACGACAGGGTGTTGTCCAGGGTCACGCCTAGGCTCTTCGCACTCTGGGAGGAGGACACAGCGGAGTTGTCAACCGTGATGGCGAGATCATGGAACGGGCAGTCCTTCCCCAGGAGGAAGAGCAGCTCCGTCTTGCCAGGGTTCAGCTTGAGGTGGTGATCCGTCATCCATACTGATATGTCTGCCAGACATGCAGAGATGCGATTCGCCACCTGGTTATCAGAAGGGGGAAAGGAGAAGATTAGTTGTGTATCGTCAGCGTAGCAATGATATGAAAGGCCATGTGAGGATATGACAGAGCCAAGTGACTTGGTGTATAGGGAGAAAAGGAGAGGGCCTAGAACTGAGCCCTGGGGGACACCAGTGGTGAGAGCGCGTGGTGCGGAGACAGCTTCTCGCCACGCCACTTGGTAGGAGCGACCGGTCAGGTAGGGACGCAATCCAGGAGTGAGCCGCGCCGGAGATGCCCAGCTCGGAGAGGGTGGAGAGGAGGATCTGATGGTTCACAGTATCAAAGGCAGCAGACAGGTCTAGAAGGACAAGAGCAGAGGAGAGAGAGTTAGCTTTAGCAGTGCGGAGAGTCTCCGTGACACAGAGAAGAGCAGTCTCAGTTGAATGACCAGTCCTGAAACCTGATTGGTTTGGATCAAGAAGGTCATTCTGAGAGAGATAGCAAGAGAGTTGGCTAAAGACGGCACGCTCAATAGTTTTGGAAAGAAAAGAAAGAAGGGATACTGGTCTGTAGTTGTTGACATCAGTGGGGTCGAGTGTTGGTTTTTTGAGAAGGGGAGCAACTCTCGCTCTCTTGAAGACGGAAGGGACATGACCAGCGGTCAAGGATGAGTTGATCAGCGAGGTGAGGTAGGGGAGAAGGTCACCGGAGATGGTCTGGAGAAGAGAGGAGGGGATGGGGTCAAGCGGGCAGGTTGTTGGGCGGCCTGCAGTCACAAGTCGCAGGATTTTATCTGGAGAGAGAGGGGAGAAAGAAGTCAAAGCATAGGGTAGTGCAGTGTGAGCAGGACCAACAGTGTCATTAGACTTAACAAACGAGGATCGGATGTCGTCAACCTTCTTTTCAAAGTGGTTGACGAAGTCATCCACAGAGAGAGAGGAGGGGGGGGAGGAGGATTCAGGAGGGAGGAAAATGTGGCAAAGAGCTTCCTAGGGTTAGAGGCAGATGCTTGGAATTTAGAGTGGTAGAAGGTGGCCTTAGCAGCAGAAACAGATGAAGAAAATGTAGAGAGGAGGGAGTGAAAAGAAGCCAGGTCGGCAGGGAGTTTAGTTTTCTTCCATTTCCGCTCCGCTGCCCGGAGCTCTGTTCTGTGAGCTCGCAATGAGTCATCAAGCCACGGAGCTGGAGGGGAGGGCCGAGCTGGCCGGGAGGATAGGGGACACAGAGAGTCAAAGGATGCAGAAAGGGAGGAGAGGAGGGTTGAGGAGGCAGAATCAGGAGATTGGAGGGAGAAGGATTGAGCAGAGGGAAGAGATGATAGGATGGAAGAGGAGAGAGTAGTGGGAGAGAGAGAGCGAAGGTTGCGGCGGCGCATTACCGTCTGTGTAGGGGCAGAGTGAGTAGTGTGGGAGGAGAGCGAGAGAGAAAAGGAAACAAAGTAGTGGTCAGAGACTTGGAGGGGAGTTGCAGTGAGATTAGTAGAGGAGCAGCATCTAGTGAAGATGAGGTCAAGCGTATTGCCTGCCTTGTGAGTAGGGGGGACGGTGAGAGGGTGAGGTCAAAAGAGGAGAGGAGTGGAAAGAAGGAGGCAGAGAGAAATGAGTCAAATGTGGACATAGGGAGGTTGAAATCCCCCAAAACTGTGAGGGGTGAGCCATCCTCAGGGAAGGAACTTATCAAGGCGTCAAGCTCATTGATGAACTCTCCAAGGGAACCTGGAGGGCGATAGATGACAAGGATATTAAGCTTAAATGGGCTAGTGACTGTGACAGCATGGAATTCAAATGAGGAGATAGACAGATGGGTTAGGGGAAAAATTGAGAATGTCCACTTGGGAGAGATGAGGATTCCTGTACCACCACCCCTCTGACCAGATGCTCTCGGGGTATGTGAGAACACATGGTCAGACGAGGAGAGAGCAGTAGGAGTAGCAGTGTTTTCAGTGGTGATCCATGTTTCCGTCAGCGCCAGGAAGTCGAGGGACTGGAGGTTGGCATAGGCTGGGATGAAGTCAGCTTTGTTGGCAGCAGAACGGCAGTTCCAGAGGCTGCCTGCGACCTGGAACTCCACGTGGGTGGTGCGTGCAGGGACCACCAGGTTAGAGAGGCAGCAGCCACGCTGTGTGGTGCGTTTGTGTAGCCTGTGCAGAGAGGAGAGAACAGGGATAGGCAGAGGCATAGTTGACAGGCTGTAGCAAATGGCTACAAAAATGCAGAGGAGATCGGAATGAAATGAGCTGAGCATCTGGGAGCGGAGAGAGCAGGACCTCCCTCACCAAAACTTCTACCTCAGAAACTAAAATTGTTTCACTGAACCACCCGAACAAAAACTCTCCCAACTTCCACCTTTAGAAATCAGAATTGTTGTGAACCACAGCGGTTCAATGTTTAAAGGAATAGACTCAACCCACTTTATTCAACTATGACACCATAGCTAACTAGCAAGCTAGCATCCAATAACAATAACACACCGTATAGCACCAACACTTGGTCACAACAAACCACCAATAGTGTGATAACACACTAAACAGATCATTCGTGTCTGTGTCAAGTTCCTTTCATGACACAGCAATGATTAGACATTGGCTAGCTAGGACAAGTATATTGTATTTAGCTACTACCGTACAGTTAAGCTGGTAGTAGCTAATCCAGCTAGCAATGGCCACTGTGTTGACTTTGTTTGAAGAACGGCAAGCTGGCTAGCTTCGTGCTACACCCGGCACACAATGGCTATTGTGTTGACTCTAACTCAGTTCGAAAAAAACGGCTAGGTAGCTCGCTTCGTTGGTTCCTTTCATAACGCATAACGCAGCAAAAATTAAACGTTGGCTAGGACTACATTAACATTTGGAAACAGCTCTCAAACGTTGCTAATTGATACCAGTAGCTACCCGCTAGCTAGCTAGCCTCGTGCTTCGATACTAACCTACAATTACCTACGGAAACCTACAATAACAACAATACTAACCTGTAATAAATACAATACCTAACTACAGCTAACTACCTACCTACGTTGGCTAGGACTACATTAACATTTGGAAACAGCTCTCCAGCGTTGCTAATCGATACCAGTGGCTACCCGCTAGCTAGCTAGCCTCGTGCTTCGATACTAACCTACAATTACCTACGGAAACCTACAATAACAACAATACTAACCTATAATAAATACAATACCTAACTACAGCTAACTACCTACCTACGATCTAAAACATGGTTAAGCTTTACTCAACACCATATGAGAAACTTACCTCCTGCTTACCTCCAGCTAGAGAAAAACACGACCTCTCCCGACAACCATAACGAAAGCACATATACAGGGCCGTCTGAAGTTTGCCAATGAACATCTGAATGATTCAGAGGAGAACTGGGTGAAAGTGTTGTGGTCAGATGAGACCAAAATCGAGCTCTTTGGCATCAACTCAACTCGCCGTGTTTGGAGGAGGAGGAATGCTGCCTATGACCCCAAGAACACCATCCCCACGTCAAACATGGAGGTGGAAACAATATGCTTTGGGGGTGTTTTTCTGCTAAGGGGACAGAACAACTTCACCGCATCAAAGGGACGATGGACGGGGCCATGTACCGTCAAATCTTGGGTGAGAATCTCCTTCCCTCAGCCAGGGCATTGAAAATGGGTCGTGGATGGGTATTCCAGCATGACAATGACCCAAAACACACGGCCAAGGCAACAAAGGAGTGGCTCAAGAAGAAGCACATTAAGGTCCTGGAGTGGCCTAGCCAGTCTCCTGACCTTAATCCCATAGAAAATCTGTGGAGGGAGCTGAAGGTTCGAGTTGCCAAACGTCAGCCTCGAATCCTTAATGACTTGGAGAAGATCTGCAAAGAGGAGTGGAACAAAATCCCTCCTGAGATGTGTGCAAACCTGGTGGCCAACTACAAGAAACGTCTGACCTCTGTGATTGCCAACAAGGGTTTTGCCACCAAGTACTAAGTCATGTTTTGCAGAGGGGTCAAATACTTATTTCCCTCATTAAAATGCAAATCAATTTATAACATTTTTGACATCCGTTTTTCTGGATTTTTTTGTTGTTATTCTGTCTCTCACTGTTCAAATAAACCTACCATTAAAATTATAGACTGATCATGTCTTTGTCAGTGGGCAAACGTACAAAATCAACAGGAGATCAAATACTTTTTTCCCTCACTGTATGTAAATTTCAAAGGTACAACTGACTATTATGGTATTACTGTCTTCATTATTATAACAGCCAAAATGAAGCCAAAATGATATGACTAAACACATAGTTCATATTTACACAAATATTTACAAAAATGTTGGTTGACTTTCACAAAATCTGGAGATAAAATGATTTTAAACCCAGATGTTCATATTTTACATACATTATATACAGTAAAACCACATGAGCTGTTTGAATACAATATGTCAAGGAGGATTTGAAACATGAAAGGGATTGGGTTTCTTCATGTCATTCCAAGATGGCGGCTCTGTGGTGACAACCCTTCATCTCTCTACAGGGAGCTTCCCTTCATCCCAAATGGCACCTTGTTCTCTATAGAGCACTGCCTTTGACCAGGGCCATATGGGGGATAGGTAATAGAGTGTCATTTGAGACGCATCCCTTGTATAGATTATATAGTCCTACATTATTTTGGGTAGCTGGGCTGTAGAGTAGATGGCGTCTTCTGGAGTGTCTTTAGAGAGGTGTACAGCAGGGTATCTTGTAGATTCTACAGTATCTTTGGGCAGCTGGGCTGTAGAATAGATGGAATCATCCTGGGTTCCACTGGCTGTTGGAGGGCTTCAGGAGACTCTAGAATATTTGGGTAGATCCACATTGGAGTAGATGAGAGAAGCTGGGTGATCTGCAGTAGAATAGCTTGGATTTATATCATCTTTGTGGCAGATAGCGTTAGCATAGATGTCACAGTGTGGGACACCGGTGGCACGGCCAGCAGGGTAGGTTGTAGAGGCTTGGCTAGCAGTGTAGGTTGTAGAGGCTAGACCAGCAGGGTAGGTTGTAGAGTCTTTTACATCAGGGTAGGTTGTAGAGTTGGTAGGTGAGTTGACAGCAGAGTAGACTGAAGAGATGACCACAGGGAGTGTGTCTGTCTGTCTGTCTGCCTCTCTGATCTCCTCATTCACACAGTCAACCTGCATAGAGAACCAATGACAACAACTACATGGTCAGATATGAAAAGAAGTGGAGGCCCTCAACCATCATCAACATGTTAGCCACTGTTTTGTTTCTTCATGGAATGATAACAAGCTACAGTCCAAGTAGAGGACGCTGTAGACTTACACACTCAACCTTTAGATGTTTAGTTTACCACCCCCCTGTCTATATCCCCTCCTCTACAAGTTATTATGGACACACACACACACACACACACAAACAGTAGATGACAGTCAGAACAGGAGTCAACTCCACCCCAATAAACCACACACACACACACACACACACACACACACACACACACACACACACACACACACACACGCCCTTGTATCTCTCACCTCTCCAGTAGGGTCAGGTTGTGTGTTGGAGGAGACTGGTGGTGGTGGTGGTGTTCTCCTGGTTCCTCTCCTCTGTCTGTAGAACAGGACCAGGACCAGTCCTAACACTGTCACCATGACTACCGGACCAACACTGGTCCACACCATCAGACCTGACCACAGACAGGAGGAGAGACTTTACAGAGTACTGTATATACCATAGATAGCATCAGACCTGACCACAGACAGGAGGAGAGACTTTACAGAGTACTGTATATATCATAGATACCATCAGACCTGACCACAGACAGGAGGAGAGACATTACAGAGTACTGTATGTATCATAGATACCATCAGACCTGATCACAGACAAAAGGAGATACTTTATCAGGGTTACAACATTTCAGTAACTTTCCCCAATCTTCCAGGTTTTCCAGAAATGACCAGAATAACTCAACCCTATGCTTTACAGGCTATAGATATCAGACTGATGGATCGTTACCAGGGTCATCTGGTGGGTTGGTCGGTAGACTGGTGGATAGGTCAGTTAATAAAGTAAAGTAAGGTAGGTTGGAAGATTGGTCAGTTGTTTGGTCGGTCAGTTGGTTGGTAGAGTCTGTCAGGTGACAGACAGACAGAAAGACATACAGACAGACAGACAGACAGGCAGACAAAACACAGACAGACAGACACAGAGAGAGAGAGAGAGAGAGAGAGAGAGAGAGAGAGAGACAGAGAGAGAGAGAGAGAGAGAGAGAGAGACAGGCAGGCAGGCAGGCAGGCAGGGAGACAGACAGATAGATAGATAATGGGGTAGTGTAATAATAATAATAATAATAATAATAGTAATAATAAGAGGATAGATAATAAAGGTGTGATAAAGGAGGAGACTGTAGTGATCGGAGTAACCATAGCAACGGAGGCCATTGTGTCAGCAGCAGCTCTCCACAAAATGAAACTTACCAGAACTCTGATTCTGTCCTGCACCAGGAGAGTAGTCTGAGGGAAGATAATCTAGAGAGAGAGAGAGAGAGAGAGAGAGAGAGAGAGAGAGAGAGAGAGAGAGAGAGAGAAAGAGAGAAAGAGAGAAAGAGAGAAAGAGAGAGAGAGAGAGAGAGAGAGAGAGAGAGAGAGAGAAATGTGTCCAAAGAATGAACAGTTACAATTGATTTCCTCCAGAATTAGAAGCATTTATTATCACAGCTTGTTAGTTGTAATGTCTGAAATGAGAGATTCATCATACCTGTTCCTGATGAAAAGTGACCACTGATATCTCCAGATGTCAGAAACGTTGTAGAGAGGTTAGGGAGGATTGTGGAGGTGTTTGGGGATGCTGCAGAGAGGTTTGGGAGGATTGTGGAGACATGGGGTCTGGAGGTGACAGGTGACGGTGTAGGAGTAGGAGGAGATGTGAGTCAGTAGAAAGTACATATAAACACCAATACTGAAACAACTTTATGTCAGGGGATATAAGTCAGGAAGTTCATTACTAGATATCAATTTACATGTAGTAAACTTACCATCTATAACTGTGAGATGCACCTCTTGGTATGTGTCCTTTATAAATCTCACCACTCCACACCAGTAGGTCCCAGAGTCTGACTTCCTCAGGCTCTTGATGGTCACATAGAAGACTCAAACCACCCCCCACCTTCACCATACACGAGGCCCCAGCATACAGTAACTTCATCCAAGACAAAAAAACATCCCCAACCCCAAAGGCTTTCATTGTTTTAAACAAGTACTGGTGGTCCACACGATCAAAAGCCTTCTCCTGATCCAAAGAAAGTAAACCCACATTTACATCAGACAGTTTACAAATGTCCAAAACATCTCTTATTAAAAACAAGTTGTCAACAATAGAGCGATCAGGTACACAGTAGGACTGGTCCTTGTGGACCAACAATCCCAGATACTCTTTCAACCTGTTTGAGAGACATTTAGAAACAATTTTATATTCTGCACACAGCAAAGCAACAGGTCTCCAATTTTTTACGAGAGCCAAATCCCCCTTTTTTGGCAACAGTTAAAGTACCGCACGTTGACAAGATACAGGAAGAGAGCCCTCATGAAAAGATTCACACACCACTTCATAAAAATCCTCCCCAATAGACCCCCAAAAGTGCTTGTAAAACTCAGATGGTAAACCATCAATGCCAGGGGCTCGGCCTGTTGAGAGCTGCATAACTGCTGTGGACAGCTCTTGCAGTGTAATGTCAGAGTCCAATGCGACTCTTTGCTCAGGTCCCAATTGAGGAAGACCGTGTAACAACTGTTCAGTACACAGAGAGTCACAATCCTCCGCCTTATAGAGGGCAGAATAGAAATCCACGGCATGTTGACGCATTTCACTGTCATCCGTGGTCACCTTCCCATCAGGGAGACGAAGGCAGACCATCTGTTTACGTTGCAATGTCGACTGTCCTAGGTTAAAAAAAAAAGCACTAGGAGCATCCATATCCTTGAGGGAAGCGAAACGAGACCTAATCAAGGCACCCTTCACTCTTTCATGCAGAAACGACCTCAATTCATGTTTCTTGTCCTGTAAGTTCATGACTAGTCCGGGGTCATTCTGAGTGAGCAACTTCAATTCAATAGATTTAATGTTCTGCTCAAGGGCCCTGATAGTCTCTTTAACTTCAATTCGAGACAGAGCAGTATACTGTTGACAAAATAATCGTATTTGGGCCTTCCCAACCTCCCACCATTGTCTCAAGGACTCAAAATTCCCTTTTGTAACCCTCCATTTTTCCCAAAACAACAAAAACCTTTCACAAAACATGACATCATGTAACAATTTAACATTAAAATACCAATAAGATGATGACCTTCGTGGACAGGACAAGTGAATATCAACAGTGACAATATGGTGATCAGAGAAACCCACAGGAGTAATGTCACACCTTCCAACCCTACTACAGTATTGCTCAGATACATACAACCTGTCTAACCTTGCTGCACTGACATGACCTTCATTAACTTTTAGCCATGTGTACTGCCTAACTTTTGCATTCCTTACTCTCCACACATCAGAAAGCTCGAACTCAGTTAATAGACCAGACAGACAAATTGCTGACCGCAGGTGAGGTTCTTCAGCGGTGCGATCAACAGTAAAATCCACTGTACAGTTCCAGTCCCCCCCTAAAACCATACACCCCTCTTGGTCACACTGTCTTAAGGTTTCCTTTATTTTATCAAAACCAACAATACGCTCTGTACCCTCATTAGGAGCATAAACATTCAAAAAAACAAACAAAAACCCCATAACATCCACCTTGACCAATAAAACCCGACCCTTGACAATCTCTGTTGTAGATACCACAGTCACCCCTAAGCCTGAAGAAAACAAGATTGCCACCCCAGCACTGAAATTAGTACCATGACTGAGTATATGCTGCCCCTCCCACCACATACCCCAGTCAGCCGCATTTTCCTCATCACTATGTGTCTCCTGTAGGAAAATTACATTAAGCCTTTTCTGTTTTATTACTTCTAATACCCAAGCCCTCTTATTCCTGTCCCTTCCTCCATTAATGTTGAGAGAACCTACCCTTAGTACCTCCATATAGAAAAGAAAAAGGAAAAGCAGAAGATACCACAGAGAAACCAGACAAAGAGAATAGAACACCCTATGAGGCATAATCATCATCATTATTTAAATTTTCTCTTAACCTGACCACGTTTCCCACCACCCTTTGCTGCTGCAACAGCAGTAACAAATTTCCTCAAGCGAAACCGCTTCTTCTCGCTCAACTGGTCTAACCCCACCGTCTTCTGTAACATCACAGCTGACCTCACAAACTTATCAACATCAAAATAATCTGCCAATTTGACAGATTTCCCAAAAGTCTGATCCAGAAACCCTTTTACCTCCTCTAGATCGTAAATTGAGTCCTCACCAGCTGCTACCGTATCAAGAGAGATATCCATATCCATATCCTTCTCCTGATCCTCCTCAACTGAGGCCACAGACCACTGACTCCCCTCTACCACATCCCTTTCAACACTCCCCCACTTGCACCCCATCACTCGTACCAGGCATCTCCTCCACTACCTGGGAGACTAGCCCCACCTGAACCCCATTACTCGTAGTGGGCATCTCCTCCACTACCTGGGAGACTAGCCCCACCTGAACCCCATTATTCGTAGTGGGCATCTCCCCCACTACCTGGGAGACTAGCCCCGCCTGAACCCCATTACTCGTAGTGGGCATCTCCTCCACTACCTGGGAGACTAGCCCCCCCTGTAACCCAGCACTCATAGTGGGCATCTCCTCCACTACCTGGGAGACTAGCCCCCCCTGTACCCCAGCACTCATAGTGGGCATCTCCTCCACTACCTGGGAGATGAGCTCCACATGAACCCTCTCCTGTAACCCATTACTTGTAGTGGGCATGTCCTCCACTACCTGGGAGATTAGCTCCACATGTACCCCCTCCTGTACCACAGCACTCGTACTGGGCACCTCCTCACCAGTCTGAGGAAATGGCCCTTCAGATCCATCCTTACCTTCTACAACAAAAAAATCCCCCTGCATAACATTTCCCTCTGGTACAAGTTGCACCTCTGTGCCCTCAACACGGACAACTTGTTCCTCAGCAACAGATGCGTGCGGCTGCTCTACCACTGTCAGCCCACCTCTTCCTACATCAGTGGGCCCAGGCGTTACGAGGACCACCTGCGCCCCTCCCTCTGCCTTCTCCCTTTTCGGGCAAGCATGTCGCTTATGACCAACATCCCCACACTCAAAACACCGTTGACTACTGTCGTAGTAAATATATTATGTTATAGCTTGGTCTGACTAAAATCTTGTGCATAACCCATCTTGTGTTGGGCCTTTGGATTTAATACAATGCACAAAGACTTCTATCTTGTCGGCCTTATCAGCAGGTGGCTATGGACAACACCCACGCCATAGGTCTCTCAGTTCTCCCAACTCACGAAGTTATTGCTCTGAGGACATACACACACACACCCCCACACACACACACACATACACACACACACACACACACACATCATCATTGTTAAACATACACACATACACACACACACACATACACACACATACACACACACACACATACACACACACACACACACACACACACATACACACACGCACACACACACACACACACATCATCATTGTTAAGCACACACACACAAAAACCCCCTTCTCTTAGGCTGAACATCTGAAGACAGAGAACCCGACTCAGAGCCAATGCAATGGAAGTGACCTCGACCAACTCATCAGGACCAATCAGAAGATCAGAACTACTAGAATCAACCTACTTTATTTTATTGTATAAAATGTCAGCACACAATGTTTAGGGGCTCGCTCTCTCAGATATCTCCCTACGAGGTTGCGAACGGGTCCGTGCACGCTATTTACAGATATCTTTACCTCTGAATAAACTGCCTCATATTATACAATTATCCACCTTGTCCGAAAGTCTCTACTTGGTCTCCGTTCTCCAGTAAACTTGTGATCATCAACAAACTTGGTAGCAGAGGATGGTTTTCTAACTCTGAATTCGGTCCATAAAAGTTGATAGAGACAGGAGACAAGTAAGAGACGGATCTGAAAGGACGGGTGACCTGTCCGCAGGAGCAGCCGGGAATCCAGCTCGCCTCAGGAAACTGATCTAGACGGCCGTCAATACAAAGGTAAGCAGAACCTGTTAAAACAAAATCTGCATATTGTATTGTAGGATAAACCCAAATTATGATCAGTAGTACTGGGCGTGAGTATGGATTACTGATAAATTTATAACATATCTATTATGACTCAAAAGGCACATATGTAAAGATATCTGAATTCTTTAGGTTATTACTGTTGAAATGTGACTCTCTAGGGGAGGAGTCTAGTTACAGAGGTTGTGGTTCACGAGAGACGGACCCTTTTATTTTTTGCTGTTGATATCTGAAATCTTAGGTTTTTACTGTTGAAATGTGACTCTAAGAGAAGAAGTCTAGTTACAGTGGTTTTATTTCCTGTTGAATTGCGGCTTTCTAGTGAGAAGCCTATTACAGTTTTTGGTTCACAAGCGATGAACCCTTTTATTTGATCCACAAGAGAAGGATCTGGTGACTTGATAAAAAGATTCAGATAGTCGGGTTGAGTTAATTCCGTGAGAATCCAAGTCCAGAAAAGGTTCTCCCGACTAGACGCCAGTTGAATGGTTTAAAGCGACTGGGAGTCTCCTTGAGGAGAATCAAAAAAAAATAATAAAAAAAATACGAGTTCAGATAGTCGGGCAAATGGTTGACGTGGCACTCAACTATATGTACTGTGAGGAACTTAAACTGAATTCGTGTGTTGATGCTGATATGTAATGAAAATGTAATTGTTGAAATGATAACCTGAATGTTGTGTAAGATTGGCCGTTTCATGAGACTAACTAGTGGATAACTTTTAAGAGGACCACTGAGTCCTATTTTGCCTGTTATGTAGCCGCTGCGCTAAAAGCTGACTTGAACTTTTTCCCTCTTGTGGTGTTGGTATTTTCATAATTCCTAAAATTAGATTGATAATTATTTTGGGAGCGCTCGAGTTTGCTAATATATTGTTCCAAAAGGGCGATTCTGATACCTTTTGGGAAAATATATAATAACTCGAATACCTGAAAAACAATAATAACTTTTGCAAAATAATTCCCAAAATTAAATTGGTAATTATTTTAGGAGCGCTCGAGTTTGCTAATATATTGTTCCAAAAGGGAGATTCTGATACCTTTTGGGAAAATATATAATAACTCGAATACCTGAAAAACAATAATAACTTTTGCAAAATAATTCCCAAAATTAAATTGGTAATTATTTTAGGAGCGCTCGAGTTTGCTAATATATTCTTCCAAAAGGGCGATTCTGATACCTTTTGGGAAAATATATAATAACTCGAATACCTGAAAAACAATAATAACTTTTGCAAAATAATTCCCAAAATTAAATTGATAATTATTTTAGGAGCGCTCGAGTTTGCTAATATATTCTTCCAAAAGGGCGATTCTGATACCTTTTGGGAAAATATATAATAACTTGAATACCTGAAAAACAATAATAACTTTTGCAAAATAATTCCCAAAATTAAATTGGTAATTATTTTAGGAGCGCTTGGGTTTGTTAATGTATTCTTCCAAAAAGGGCGATTCTGATACCTTTTGGGAAAGTATATAATAGCTCGAGTGCCTGAAAGACAATAATAACTTTTGCAAAATAATTCCTGGGATTAAATTGATGATTGTTTTGGGAGCGCTCGGGTTTGTTAATGTATTGTTCCAAAAGGGCGGTTCTGATACCTTTTGGGAAAATATATAATAATTCGAATAATTGAAAAACAATAATACCTTTTGCAAAATAATTCCTAATAATAAAGTATTGAACATTTTTTGTGTACGAGGGTGGGACATCAGAGATAAATCTCAGTCAGCGCCAAGAATACATTGCTGGATTCGGCCAGTGACGGGCTAAGAGCACCAAGATAGTCTAATAAACTGTATAACCATGGCAACCACTACCGTCCCAAAACTCAAATTTAATGAATATCTAGATCAAAAAATACAGGATAGAGCGGGAGGGAAAGAACAGTATAAGACAGTGAAGAAAGTGTGGGAGGGAGTGAAACTCAAATGGACACAGGCAGGTTACTTTAGCGGGGGTGCCCCGTCTAAAGGGCAACTCACCTCTATGGAGAAAGAGCTAGGGGAGGCAGTGAGGGAAGGAACAGAAAGTGAAGTGGAAAGGAATAAGTCTCACTTATTCAAGAAGGAAGGGACTAAACACAGAGAGAGAGCAGAGGCTGAGCTAAGGATAGGTACGTGGGCAATTGAGGAAACACGACGAGCACACCCATACAAGAAACCAGACATGATGGGTGTGGTGATTGAACCCACAACTGAGACAACACCAATAGTGGGGACACAGTCCATGAGTGACATACCAGCGCCCTCAGCACCACTGTATCCGACCCTGCCACAGGAAGCGAAGAGCACACCACCCGCATACACACCCACTCCTCCAACTAACCCTTATAACCCATTCCTAAGTCCTGCAGTGGTACAAGCGCCTGTGTTCGTGGTGCAAGGAGGACACCTAGAGGGGAACATGGCACTAAGACCATACCATTGCTCTTCCAATGGGGCCCTTCCAATTTGAAGCATCAATTCCTATATTGTCCCAACTGTCCAATCAACCTATTAGGAAGGGACCTATTGTGCAAACTGAAATGTTCAATCTACCTTACCGAAAAGGGTGTGGAGGTTTCCATTGATCCCATTACCTCCACACCAGTTCATCCAGTTAGGGTGCTGATGCTACCCATCATCCCAACCCCAGTGCTCTCCCTGACCCAAGAAATATACTGGTTGAAGTGCATCGAATCCGGCCAAGGAACCCCTGAGGTTCAATTCAAGTTCAACCAGCTGAGACAACTCATTTACACATTTCACCCATACAAGACTCCTCAAGCTGAAATCCACTGTACACTTAATGTGACTGATAATGATGTCAACCCATATACCGATGACTGGGATGAAAACATGATGCACCTGACACCAACAATCAGATGTTGTACCATAGTGTGTGGACAGGAAGGAGTGGCTGCTCCGGTTATCCTACCTTCCCATTTGAAATCCTGGTACCTACTGGGCGAAGAATCTGCTCCCCATGTTACACTGGCAGTTGGAAACGGTTTTGAAGCAAGGAGCCTTGGGCCTATGATCAGAAGAGCATCCAAACTCCAGTGGGAACCCACCCAAACTCCAGGAATAACCAAAGCCACCACTGAGAACATGTGGAGGTTTATGACAGTTGACACAGAGGAACATTGCCTTCCTGAACGTTTGACTCTCCCAAGACACCATGGTAAACCTTACACAGACCACCCCTCATCACAAGCACTGCTTTCCACCATTGATGAAGGCATATGGACACACACCCCATTTGATGTTGGACAACTACAGGTGGCACCAGTCACCATCACCTTACTCAACCCTGATCAAATTCCTATCTACCGAACACAGTACCGTCTGAAACCTGAACAGACCATGGGGATCAAACCAACCATAGATGGGTTGTTGGGAGCTCGTGTCATATATCGCACTGTGTCTCCATGGAACACACCAATCTTACCAGTCTTGAAAACAGGAGGTGAAACATACCGGATGGTACAAGACTTCCGAGCAGTGAACGACGTCACTGCACCCATTGACCTACCTGTCCCTGACCCTCACATTACACTGAGTAATCTCTCACCAAAACACCAATACTTCACCGTTGTGGATCTGGCTAATGCCTTCTTCAGCATTCCACTGGATGAGGCTTCACAGCCTCTCTTTGCCTTCACATATGAACATCAACAGTATACGTATTCGGTTCTTCCACAGGGTTACAGGTGTTCTCCCGGAATCTTCAATCATATCCTAAAGACACACCTGGCTGAATTGAAAATCCCTGAAGGAGTGATACTCATCCAATATGTAGATGACCTTTTGCTGGGGGCTCCCACATCTGATCTCTGTCTACAAATGACAAAAACCCTACTTGACTTCTTGGCTGTCAAAGGCTACAAGGTCAAAATGAGCAAAGTCCAGTCCTGTCGCAGAACTGTCCTTTTCCTTGGCAGAGAAATCTCAGGAGAAGGTGCTGGTCTCTCGAAATCCCACCGAGATTCCATACTCCATCATCCACGTCCCATCACAGTGTCAGGCATGTTGTCCTTCCTGGGGTTGACAGGGTACAGCCGTACCCACATCCCTGACTACACATCCAGGACTGAACCACTGAGAGAAATAGTGAGAGAAGCAGGACCAAGAAACTTACACTCCTCACTTACCTGGACACCTGAAGCATCAACAGCATTTGCTCTCCTAAAAACCGATCTCTCGGTGGCAGCAGCTCTGACAGCACCCGACTACAAAAACAAATTTCATCTTGATGTTTCTGAAAAGGAGGGGTTCACTTCTTCCATCCTTTTTCAGAAACAAGAGGGGGAGAGAAGAGTACTGATGTATCATTCCTCTAAGTTGGACCATATTGAAGCAGGTCAGACAACATGTTCCAGGTACGTGGCTGCAGTGGCAAAAGCTATTGAAAAAACCGCCCACCTGGTAATGTGCCACAAATTGGAAATCCATACGCACCATGGGGTTGCAGCATATCTGATGAGCAAGGAATTCACGTTCAGCGCTGAAAGAAAGAACAAAATCCAGAATAAATGCACCCAATCACACATTACTTTTGTCAACACCGACAAAAACATGGCAGACGCACTCAATGCAGAAGAAGGGTTGGCACACTCCTGCGAAGAGAGGGCGGCACAGGAACTGAAACTGCGACCAGACTTGGGAAACGAACCCCTTACCAATCCTGATCTATGGTTGTACACCGATGGATGCTGCTATAGAGGAGAAGAAGGGAACATAGCAGCATATGCAGTGGTACAGCAGCTTCCAGACGGGTCACACGTGACCCTGGAATCAGACATCATCCCACAACCTGCCTCAGCCCAACTAGCCGAGATCATTGGTTTGACTCAAGCCCTGGAAAAGGCTGAAGGAAAGACTGTGAACATCTACACTGACTCAGCATATGCTCATGGAGCAGTCCATACAGATGGACCACAATGGGTCAGACGTCACTTCACCACAACAGGAAACCTTCCGATCAAACACAAGGCACAAATGGAGAGACTGATAAAAGCAGTCTCACTACCTGAGCAGGTGGCCATCATGAAGTGCAAAGGACATCAGCAACTCAAGAACAAAGTCAGCGAGGGAAATGACGCAGCTGACAAAGCAGCCAAGAAAGCTGGGGGCTACACTCCAAGACAGATGGTGCTGCAGACTCAACCAGCTAGAACAGAACTCACAGACCAACACATAAAGGAACTACAATTCACAGCGGGCCCGTATGAGCACTCGGTATGGGGACAGATGGGAGCCACCAAAGGACCTGATGAACTTTGGAGATGCCATGACGGCAGGTTGGTGGCCCCAGCTAATCTCTGTCCCGAGCTGATACGTGAGGCTCATGGGCCCACCCATGAAGGGAAACTCAAAACTTTACAGAAGGTTTCCCATATTTGGTGGCACCCACACATTAAGGACATGACAGACTTGTTTTGTGATGAGTGCAGCATTTGTGGCAGCCACAACCCAAAGAAACCTTTCCAAACACCCATGGGTTCATACCCAGTACCTAATGCATGTTTTCAGGACATTAGCATAGATTACACTGACATGGGGGCTGATTATGTAACTAATGGGAAAAGGTACTTATTGGTAATGGTAGATCGATTCTCCAAATGGGTTGAGGCAATACCAACAGCACGTGAGGATGCTAGGTCAGTTATTAAGTGGCTGCAGACTGAACTCATACCAAGGTATGGGGTTCCAAGACAAATTCGATCCGACAACGGGTCCCATTTCAGTAACCAACACCTGAGACAGGTGGAGGAGAGGTTCGGCATTGTGCACAAGTTTGGGTCTGTGTACAGGCCGCAATCTCAGGGCCTCGTGGAACGCGCCAATCAAACTTTGAAGGCTAAGATAGCCAAGGTATGTGCAGGTTCAAAGTTGACGTGGGTTGAAGCTCTGCCCCTGGCGTTGATGGCCATGAGAGCCTCTCCAGGAGCAGGCACCCATCTCTCTCCACATGAGATTATGACTGGTAGAGTCATGCCTGGTCCACCAAGGGAGGGAGGTCATATGCCCGCCCTTGATGTACAACAAATTGTAATGTCTGAATATGTGAGAAAACTAACGGAACTCTCTGCAGCTCTCTCCAAACAGATTCACAAGGTCCAAGAGGGGGAGCTGACGGGAGATCCGGCGCTGCTGAAGGTAAAAGTTGGCGACTGGGTAAGGATCAAGGTTCACAAGAGAAAGTGGCAAGATCCCAGGTGGACTGGACCGTACGAAGTGAAGGAGGTTACTTCACACTCAGTCCAGGTCAAAGGTAAATCAGGCGCACCTTGGCACCACTTGACACATTGTACACCAGCACCAACTCCTTCCAGAACCCTGACTGAAGTCAGAAGTGATTTAATCACATTAAATTCGGATCAAATTCTTGACACCAACACTATCTGAATATGTGGAGGAGACTCCCATCTTCAGATACTGGAGGGGAAAAACAGAGGAGGGACAGACCACCATGGGAGAGACTGGGGTGCTCTGCTCCACTCCTTGTTTTGCTGATTGTAACTATTGGGGTTACTCTAGGAATCATACTCTGGTCAGTACAGCACATGACACAGACACCCATTACACCCACTAGTAAACCTAACGACACATTCAATGCCACAACCATACGTCCGACCAACCTGCACTCCGACACATTGAGCCCAGATCAGAATGTAAGCCACAGCCACCACGTAAATAAACGACAAGTTGTCTCTAACACCCTTTCCTGTGGGCCCAGACAATTGTATAGAAGCACCACATTATGTATACCCTTTAATGTTACCACTACTGCGACAGTGCCGTGGGTAGACTTCAGAGAACTTACCTACTACCGTGACTGGGACTGGTATATGACAGTGGGGGTCACCCATAGCGATTGGACTTGGACAAACTTGGTATGTGAGACTAATTATGACTGGTCCAGTTGCACCTCTACTACATTAGGAAAACAATGGAGGAAACTCTTGACTTTGACAAAAAACTCTAAAGGACTCAAATTTACTATCTATCCTGGTATTGCATTAGGCTGCCAGGACTTTAGACTTGCTCCTTATGTAAGCTGTACCACTGCACCAGTCCATTGGAATGTTCGAATTTGTCATATTAATCACACAAAAGCACAGGCTATTAATGAAAATGGTAATAAGAATAATTCTATTATTTTACTTACCACTCCACCTACTTTGGATGATGCAATCCTGACCGCTACAGGTGTCTCCGGCCTTTCTAACAACTGGCTCTTGTTGACTGAGGAAGCGGCAAAGGTGACTCATCAGAGTTGTGTGGTTTGTATGGGGGCACGGCCATTGCTTCGCATTATCCCTGCCGCCATTACGCCAGAATGCTTCCTGTCTGTCATGAAACATGACAACCCTTCCGCCAATTGTACACTATGGGACGTAGTTCATCCCTTGGTTACTAAAGCAACTAAGAAACCAATTTTTTCCTATCAGGTGGCTAGAGCTAACTTTACCTGTGTTAATCTCACGAAAGGTCTACCATTGTTGGGTATGGTACCTGTTGGATGGTGTCGGTTTATCTATACGCCTAATGCTGAGTTTAAACCTGTTTCCAGGGCTGATGTCTGGTGGTGGTGTGGAGGCGTTCATCTGTTTGATGGACTGCCTGGAAATGCCACAGGCACCTGTGCACTAGTCTCTCTTTTGCTACCAATTTCTGTGTATCCAACAGGTGTTCAGGAGCTGGTGACCCATGTGTCTGACTTAATTCCTACCAGGACCAGGCGCCTGTGGGCCCTACTCATGGGGACCCAACCTACATTGATGCAATTGGGGTCCCTAGGGGGGTACCAGATGAGTATAAATTGATTGACCAAGTAGCCGCAGGTTTTGAATCTTCATTTTGCTGGTGGTGCACAATTAATAAAAATGTTGACAGAATCAATTATGTCCATTTTAATGTTCAAAAATTAGGCAATTGGACACAACAAGGTTTTGAGGCGGTGCATGGCCAGTTGGCTGCGACCTCTCTCATGGCTTTCCAAAATCGTATTGCTGTCGACATGCTCCTGGCTGAAAAAGGAGGAGTATGTGCTATGTTTGGTGAACAATGTTGTACCTTTATTCCCAACAATACAGCCACAGATGGCAGCTTGACTGTCGCCCTGGAAGGGTTACGAACTCTTAATGGCAAAATGAAGAGCCACTCAGGGGTGGATACTTCAATGTGGGACTCTTGGATGGATGCGTTTGGTAAATATAAAACGCTTGTTTCTTCTATACTTGTATCCATCTCTGTTTTTGCTGCAATTCTAGTGCTTTGTGGATGCTGTTGCATTCCATGCATACGGACGCTGACAACCAGGATTATAACCACCGCTATTGATCCACATCCTGCAGATAACGGTCAGATGTTTCCTTTGCTTGCTATTGACGATGCTGACCAAGGATATCTGGATGATGAATAGCATTTAAGCTTTTGTCACGTCTCTTGTGAGAGCGTGAAGAGGGGGAATGTAAAACTTTATCTTCTGATAAAGTTTTCCCTATTTTGCCAATTGCAGCATTTAAGCTTTATGTCACGTCTCTTGTGAGACGTGAAGAGGGGGAATGTAAAACTTTATCTTCTGATAAAGTTTTCCCTATTTTGCCAAATTGCAGCATTTAAGCTTTATGTCACGTCTCTTGTGAGACGTGAAGAGGGGGGAATGTAAAACTTTATCTTCTGATAAAGTTTTCCCTATTTTGCCAATTACACTGTTAGCTTGTGTCACGTCTTAAGTTTTCCTTCTTTACTGTTACTTGGTCACGTCTCTGGGGAGACGTGAAGAGAGGGATTTGTCGTAGTAAATATATTATGTTATAGCTTGGTCTGACTAAAATCTTGTGCATAACCCATCTTGTGTTGGGCCTTTGGATTTAATACAATGCACAAAGACTTCTATCTTGTCGGCCTTATCAGCAGGTGGCTATGGACAACACCCACGCCATAGGTCTCTCAGTTCTCCCAACTCACGAAGTTATTGCTCTGAGGACATACACACACACACCCCCACACACACACACACATACACACACACACACACACACACATCATCATTGTTAAACATACACACATACACACACACACACATACACACACATACACACACACACACATACACACACACACACACACACACATACACACACGCACACACACACACACACACATCATCATTGTTAAGCACACACACACAAAAACCCCCCTTCTCTTAGGCTGAACATCTGAAGACAGAGAACCCGACTCAGAGCCAATGCAATGGAAGTGACCTCGACCAACTCATCAGGACCAATCAGAAGATCAGAACTACTAGAATCAACCTACTTTATTTTATTGTATAAAATGTCAGCACACAATGTTTAGGGGCTCGCTCTCTCAGATATCTCCCTACGAGGTTGACGAACGGGTCCGTGCACGCTATTTACAGATATCTTTACCTCTGAATAAACTGCCTCATATTATACAATTATCCACCTTGTCCGAAAGTCTCTACTTGGTCTCCGTTCTCCAGTAAACTTGTGATTATCAACACTATCTGTACTAGCATAAGCCATATACAATCTATTGTCATACTTGACTTTAAACGATAACTCCAAAGTCTGTTCCGGTGAGTCCAAAAACATAAACACCTGTCGCCGAAACGACATTACCTGTTTCAACGCCGGGTGTTTGCAACCCAATGGGACAACCTTAATTGAACTTGCAAACTTCCCAAAGCGCAATAACTCGCGCTCCAATAGCTCATTTGGAATGAACGGCGGTACATTTGAAATCGTTACCCTTGTTGACGGAGAAAAAAGCGGCGTAACTTGAATAAACATTCCTTTAAGAAGTATGCCATGCTCAACCATACGATCAACAAGGCGCTCTTCTTTAAGAAATACCACCACCGCTTTATTCATCCGTGACGCATAAGCAACATTCTCATATCCTACCTTCTCTCCTACGGCGACCAAAACCTCTTCCACCGTGACAGTAGCTTCAGTAACACACCTAAAGCCGTGCCGAAGTGACAGGGACGGCGTCCCGATTCGGGCCGCCATCCCCACCAAAATCAGGGTAATTTCGACACGAAAAACAATATACTTAATTCTACCGCAACAAAAAAATAGAAATAATAACCTTAATCATGCATAGAAGAAAAAAAGGATATCACCAAGAAAAGGAAAACCCAGGATATCTAACTCTACACAACACTCGCACTTAGCACTCACTCAAACAATTCCCAGCACGCGCCAAACACTCCCAGCATGCAGAGAGAGAGAGAGAGAGAGAGAGTAAGAGAGAGAGAGAGTAAGAGAGAGAGAGAGTAAGAGAGAGAGTGAGAAAGAGATCAGTGAGACAAAAAGAGGGAGAGAGAGGCCTCTATGGATCAAAACATAGAAACACATTCATACTTTCTCATGCAGACTGGAGGCTGTCTGCAGAGGAGAGAAACATAGTTATTCTGCCACTGGAGGCTGTCTACAGAGGACAGAAACAGAGTAATTTTGCCACTGGAGGGCGATCTCCCTCCATCAAGCCCTCCATCTATGCTCCATCTCTCCCTATGTCATCTAATCTCTGTGTGTCTAGTGACAGTGGTACATGCTGATGACACAGGTACTGAGTTTTCTGACAGCACCAGTGGAGGCTGGTGAGGGGAGGACGACTTATAGTAATGTCTAGAATGGAATGTATCAAACACATATAAATATATTGGTGTTTTATTTATAAATACACATAGGCTCATTTCCCAGTCAAGTGGAGTAAAAAACACTGAATAAGCAAAGCTTTCTAAAAGCTACAAACTGTCTCTTTTTGTTCTTTTTTTGCTCAGTGTTACATTCACAGTAGAAAAAACGAATGAATGAATGAACGGACGTACAAAAGAAATGACCGACAAACGAACAAAATAATGAACGAACAGATGATTGAACTAACGAACAAACAAATAAATAAATAAATGAACATACAAACAAATGAAAAAATTAACGATATCAAAACTATGAATAAAAATATGAATTAATGAATTAAAGAACAAACAAATAAATGAATAATTGAATGAAAATATAGACTAATTAACAAATGAACGATCAAATAAACAATTTAATTAAAAACACAAATGAGTGAAAACATTAATAAATGAACACATGAATTCATGCTTTGCCATACAGATCAGTGACAGTAGTAGACTATGTAGCAGAGTGTTTAATGGTGCAGTACATCTATGAGGTGTCTACATCTGTAGGGTGAGTGTCTGGGTGGTTACTAGCATCAGAGTCTGTACTGAAGGAGACAGTAGCATAGTGGAGACAGGCTGGATCTCTGGGGAAGTTGACAGTATTATAGTGGAGACAGGCTGGATCTCTGGGGAAGTTGACAGTAGCATAGTGGAGACAGGCTGGATCTCTGGGGAAGTTGACAGTAGCATAGTGGAGACAGGCTGGATCTCTGGGGAAGTTGACAGTAGCATAGTGGAGACAGGCTGGATCTCTGGGGAAGTTGACAGTAGCATAGTGGAGACAGGCTGGATCTCTGGGGAAGTTGAGAGTATTATAGTGGAGACTGGCTGGATCTCTGGGGAAGTTGACAGTAGCATAGTGGAGACAGGCTGGATCTCTGGGGAAGTTGACAGTAGCATAGTGGAGACAGGCTGGGTCTCTGGGGAAGATGACAGTAGCATAGTGGAAACAGGCTGGATCTCTGGGGAAGTTGACAGTAGCATAGTGGAGACAGGCTGGATCTCTGGGGAAGTTGACAGTAGCATAGTGGAGACAGGCTGGATCTCTGGGGAAGTTGACAGTAGCATAGTGGAGACAGGCTGGATCTCTGGGGAAGTTGACAGTAGCATAGGTCACACTGTATGGAACCTTTGTTGACAGACCAACATTGGAGTAGATGTCATCTGCACAAGGATTGGTTGCCGTGGCGTTGATGGTGGTGAAGTCACAGGCTGTATCTGCATTCTTATTGGTTGCCATGGTGTAGATGGTGGTGATATCGCAGGCTGAATCTGGGTTCTGATTGGTTGCTGTGAAGTAGATGGGGTTAGCGATGGTTCCTGTGTCTTGATCCTGGTTGGAGTGTTTGGATGCTGAAGAGGAAAACAAACATAGATTATTTTTTAAATAATTTATCTTTGAAGATTTATGTTATTTTAATTAACTGTTTTCATGTATATTTGTATATTTATTTTTTGACGTTTTTTTGTGTTTTTTAAATAACGATTGTGTGTGATAACTACCGTACCTGTTGGTTTCCTGTCTCTGTTTCTCCTCTATCTAAAGATCATGAACAGCAGAAGACCCAGCAGTAGTAGAACAACACCCAGACCAACACCAGAGAACATCACATCACCTAGAACACCCAGACCAACACCAGAGAACATCAGATCACCTAGAACACCCAGAGACAGTACACAGGCATAATGTTCCAGTGATGCTACATTTAGCTAGTCTCTACTGTACTGTACTTCTGTGTTTCTTCATTTCAGAGGGAGGGAGGAGGGAAGACAACATTAGACAGAGAAACAGGTGGGTGTTGAGGAGAGCAGAAATAAAGATTACATGTTAATGATGAGATATCAATAGGAAGAGACAGATTATTTAATCTAATACCAAGTATCAGGCACAGTCGGTGTGTTTTTGTTGTGATTCATTCTCATTCACTGTCTGGAGGAGGAAGATGCAATGGCTAGTTTCCACCACAAATTGGTGTATCTTTACATTCAAAGTTGTAGTTTATAAGGGTTTAATGCTAGGTAGTTGTATTTCATGTAACAGTTTGGTGCTTGGTAGTTGTAGTCCATTTTATAAATGGTACTTGGTAGTTGTAGTCCATTTTATAAATGGTACTTGGTAGTTGTAGTCCATTTTATAAATGGTACTTGGTAATTATAATCCATGTTACATTATGGTACTTAGTCATGTTTGTGGGTGGTGAGGCTGTTGTTACCTTGTGTTCTAGCCATGTCTGTGGGTGGTGATGTTGTTAGTCCTACTGTTCCATTGGTCCTATCTGTTGGAACATATGAGTCAAATAAGTTAGGTGGAAACTCCGAGAGAGAGAGAGAGAGAGAGAGAGAGAGAGAGAGAGAGAGAGAGAGAGAGAGAGAGAGAGAGAGAGAGAGAGAGAGAGAGAGAGAGAGAGAGAGAGAGAGAGAGAGAGAGAGAGAGAGAGAGAAAAAAATGTATCAACCCCTACAAAAATGACCATGAATTATAATTATAATAATAATAAAATGTACTGTTGCTGCAGGATTATATTCCTGCTGTATCAAACTGGCTCAAACTCAGCTATATACAGGGTCAGTTATATACAGGGCCAGTTATATACAAGGTCAGTTATATACAGGGCCAGTTATATACAGGGTCAGTTATATACAGGGCCAGTTATATATTAATGTAATGTGTATGTGTGTGTTTTTTTCTTTTTTCTTTTTTTCTTTCTCTTTGGGGGTAGATCAGCTTAATATTGCAGATAGATTGTATCTTCCATCAATGTAATTGTCTGCATCACTTCCAATCCCCCATGTTTTTTATATATGTTTGTGTGTGTGTTTGTGTCTGTATGATTGTACATACATTCATTCATCTGAGGGTTACTCACTTGATGATTTCCTGTCTCTCCTCCATTTGTAGATCAGTAGCAGGATGAGTCCCACCACCAACACAGTCAGACTCACACACACACCATGATGACCACTGGTTTACCTGGTAGGAAGACAGACAGACAGACAGACAGACAGACAGACAGACAGACAGACAGACAGACAGACAGACCAACAGACAGCCAGACAGACAGACAGACATAAAGAGTGACAGACAGACAGACTCATAGAGAGCGAGAGAGACATATATACAGACAGACATATGGAGAGACAGACAGACAGACATATAGCAAGGCAGACATATAGAGAGACAGACAGAAAATAAAGGTGTGATGAAAGAAGAGACTGAGTTAGATATTGATCATAGTAACCATAGCAACAGTGCATGACTTCCTGTGTGCCTCTACATCATCAGCAGGAAAACATGGCCATCGCTACATCAGTATACACGAAACTTAACAGCATTCTCACTCTGTCTTGCAGGAGAGTCCAAGGATGGAGGATCTAGAGAGGGGGAGGGTTGAAGAAAGAGAGAGAGAGAGAGAGAGAGAGAGAGAGAGAGAGAGAGAGAGAGAGAGAGAGAGAGAGAGAGAGAGAGAGAGAGAGAGAGAGAGAGAGAGAGAGAGAGAGAGAGAGAGAGAGAAGAGAAGAGAAGAGAAGGAGAGAGAGAGAGAGAGAGAGAGAGAGAGAGAAGTAGTGAGATTTGAGAGAGAGAGTGGGGGGAGAAAGGGAGAGAGAGAGAGAGAGAGAGAGAGAGAGAGAGAGAGAGAGAGAGAGAGAGAGAGGAAGCGAGAGAGAGTGAGAAAGTGACAGAGAGACAGAGAGACAGAGAGACAGATAGATAGATAGTTAGATAGATAGATAGATAGATAGATAGATAGATAGATAGATAGATAGATAGATAGATAGATAGATAGATAGATAGATAGATAGATAGATAGATAGATAGATAGATAGATAGATAGATAGATAGATAGATAGATAGATAGATAGATAGATAGATAGATAGATAGATAGATAGATAGATAGATAGATAGATAGATAGATAGATAGATAGATAGATAGATAGATAGATAGATAGATAGATAGATAGATAGATAGATAGATAGATAGATAGATAGATAGATAGATAGATAGAGTAGTGAGATTTGTCCAATGCATGACCAGATATAGTTGTTTCTGTCTACAGCATCTGAAAGCCTGATATAATTATATAGCAGCATATTAAAGTTGTGTGAAGGTTATAGAATGAAGGCAAGGGGCAGGTCCATCATACCTGCTCTCTGTGAAGGACCAACACTGATGTCTCCAGATGGCAGAAATGTTGTGGAGAGGTTAGAGGATGTTGTGGAGAGGTTTGGGAAGGTTGTGGAGACCTGGGGTCTGGAGGTGACAGGTGACGGTGTAGGAGTGGGAGGAGCTGTGAGTCAATAGAAAGTACATATAAACACCAATACTGAAACAACTTTATGTCAGGGGATATAAGTCAGGAAGTTCATTACTAGATACCAATTTACATGTAGTGTTTCCTTACCATCTGTAACTATGAGATGCACCTCTTGGTATGTGTCCTTTATAAATCTCTCCACTCCACACCAGTAGGTCCCAGAGTCTGACTTCATCAGGTTCTTGATGGTCACATTGAAGACTCCATCTCTGTTGTCATCTATACTGTATCTACCTTGAGTTACATTCTTGCTCCCATTAGTTTGAACCAGAATGTCTTTACCAGAACATGTCCCCTTGCAAAAGCGTTTGATGTTGTTCCCTGCCAATGTGAATGAGCAGCCCACAGTGACATGTCCTCCCACCACCTCCTACACATTAATGACAGCAGACTCCACAACACACAGAGCTGTCAAACAGAAACAAACAGTACAGTCACAACTGATAACCTGTGACATATACATTAACACTGCTCAAATCTTACTTTAAACCTGCATAAATCTTACTTTAACACTGCACAAATCTTACTTTAACCCTGCACAAATCTTACATTAACCCTCCACAAATCTTACATGAACCCTGCACAAATCTTCCTTTGCCCTGCACAAATCTTCCTTTGCCCTGCACAAATCTTACTTTAACCATCTACAAATCATACTTTAACCGTGCACATCTTCCTTTAACCCTGCCTTTCTTACTTTAACCCTGCACAAATCTTACTTCAACCATACTGAGAACTGTAAATCTTTCTGGCTCCTTACAGACAAATACATATCTTATACCTTCTGTACTATATGATCCAGACAGTAGTATAGAAACTGATACAGACAGACAGGCAGGCAGACAGGCAGACAGACAGAACTCACCTGAGAGGAGACAGCAGGAGATAACATGGAGTATCTTCATTACTATACTGTTAAAGTTACTTGACTATACTACCAGCTAGCACAGGTCCACAACAGCTCCTCTGTCAGCTATTCGTTTGACAGCAGGGTGTTTCTGAAATGATCTGTCTTCCTTAGTTGAAGCTCCTCCCTCCTCTAACACCCTCCTCTCTCTCTCTCTCTCTCTCTCTCTTTCTCTGTTTCTTTCTCTCTCTCTCTCTCTCTCTCTCTCTCTCTCTCTCTCTCTCTCTCTCTCTCTCTCTCTCTCTCTATCTCTCTGTCTCTGTCTCTGTCTCTGTCTCTGTCTCTGTCTCTGTCTCTGTCTCTGTCTCTGTCTCTGTCTCTGTCTCTGTCTCTGTCTCTCTCTCTCTCTCTCTCTCTCTCTCTCAATTCAATTCAATTCAAAGGGCTTTATTAGCATGGGAAACATATGTTTCCATTGCGAAAGCAAGTGAAATAGATAATAAACAAAAGTGAAATAAACAGTATAAAATGCATGTCAGAGAGATTGAGATAGTGATGGTGGTGGTAGAGTGGGTGGACATTAGCTGATACATCCTAATTTCTCTGTAGTGACCTCAGTGTCTGCAGGTCTATATGTGCTGCAGAGTGAAACTGGTTCAAACCGGCAGAAGGTTAGACTTCTAAACCACAAGACAACTCAGCTAGCTGTGGTGACTAAGTGTTAAAACTGTCAACTTCTCTGTTCTAAAGTTACCATGTTTGTTTCAGCAGAGGAGGAACACATTGTTGAGATGATGACAACATAGTTAAAGTATACATCAATATATTTTATTACTTTTCTATGACATTTCATTGATCCAAATACAGTCTTTGTAAATGATAAACTCAACAGATGAGTTTCTGAACAGAAGAAACACTCTCCTCTACAACCCAACTCCCCCTTAATGAATGATGTCATCACATAACAGACAAGCGAGTGGCGCAGTGGTCTAAGGCACTGCATTGCAGTGCCACTAGAGATCCTGGTTCGAATCCAGGCTCTGTCGTAGCTGGCCGCGACCGGGAGACCTATGGGGCGGCGCACAATTGGCCCAGCGTCGTCCAGGGTAGGGGAGGGAATGGCCGGCAGGGATGTAGCTCAGTTGGTAGAGCATGGTGTTTGCAACGCCAGGGTTGTGGGTTTGAGTCCCACGGGGGTATATAAAAAAATACATGTATTCACTAACTGTAAGTCGCTCTGGATAAGAGCGTCTGCTTAATGACTAAAATGTAAATGAAAGTTATGCTAATTTGAAATGTAGTAAACTTGTTGTTCCGCCTTGTTCTCCACGGAGGTCATACGTAACTCATTCAAAGGTGTTAACCCTCGCAAGGCTGCCTGCCCAGACGGAATCCCTAGCCGAGCCCTCAGAGCATGTGAAGTCCAGCTAGCTGTTGTGTTTTCAGACATCTCTCTCTAGCTCAGGCCATTATCCCCACCTGCTTCAAGGTGTCCACTATCATCCCCATTCCCAAGACAGGGGAAGTACCTGAACTGAATGACTACCGACACGTAGCACTCACTTCCGTCATCATGACGTGCTTCGAGAGGCTAGTCAAAGACCACGTCACCTTCTAAGCTCAACACAAAGCTCACAGCCCTGGGACTCATCTCCTACCTATGCAACTGGGGGCGTGGTGCCAGGTAAACAGGTGCCAGGTAAACATCCTCTCTCTCAACATCAGCAAAATAAAGTAGCTGATTGTGGAACCTCACAGTGCTCTACAGGCGCACCATCGAGAGCATACTTTCGGGCTGAATCACAGCCTGGTACGGCAACTCCACCGCCGCTGGCTGACCGCAAGGCGCTACAGAGGGTGGTACTCAGCCGAACATACCGTTGGTGCACACTGCCTACTCTCCAGGACACCTACAACACCAGGTGTCGCAGGAAGACCAAGACGA
>NW_025533696.1:152500-180000 GCF_020615455.1 Coregonus clupeaformis
ATACATTTTATATTCCTCATATTCACACACACACACACACACACACACTCAAACAAACACACACACACACACACACACACACACACAGAAACACACACACACACACACACAGAAACAAACACACGTATCCCATACTTATCTGTAGTAGCAGCCTTTATAAGAAGACTGACTGGATGTTATTACATTGTTATAGATACTTATAACAAGCTTATTACCTGTCATGAAGGAGAGGAGGATGACTATCAGCAGGATCCTCATCTTGTTGTGTTCTCTCCAGGTTGGTCCAGGTGTCTATAGGTCCTGATATAATGTTATGTTCTCTCCAGGTTGGTCCAGGTGTCTATAGGTCCTGATATAATGTTGTGTTCTCTCCAGGTTGGTCCAGGTGTCTATAGGTCCTGATATAATGTTGTGTTCTCTCCAGGTTGGTCCAGGTGTCTATAGGTCCTGATATAATGTTGTGTTCTCTCCAGGTTGGTCCAGGTGTCTATAGGTCCTGATATAATGCTGTGTTCTCTCCAGGTTGGTCCAGGTGTCTATAGGTCCTGATATAATGTTGTGTGTCCAAGTGCACAACTCTCTCTGTTCTCTCTACACTTAAAGTAACCTAAATACAAACTTCATGTACTTTATGTACTCTCTCTCTCTCTCTCTCTCTCTCTCTGCCCCTCCCTCTCTCTCACTCACTCCTTGCACTCGTACAACTATGTACTTCCCTATTTCTGCATCTCTTTCTCTCTCTCTCTCTATCTCTCTACTAGTTCAAACCCTCCTACCACATGTTATTTCTAACAGCCCCTCCCTCTTCCTCCTTAACCAATCATATATATGTTCCTACATCACACAGTAGGAGAGAGAGAGAGAGAGAGAGAGAGAGAGAGAGAGAGAGGGAGGGAGTGTGAGAAAGAGATCAGTGAGACAAAAAGAGGGAGAGAGAGGCCTCTATGGAACAAA
This sequence comes from Coregonus clupeaformis, assembly GCF_020615455.1. Lineage (NCBI taxonomy): Eukaryota > Metazoa > Chordata > Actinopteri > Salmoniformes > Salmonidae > Coregonus > Coregonus clupeaformis. The sequence goes on from NW_025533696.1 coordinate 153,455, forward strand.
GCACAGAAACACATTAATACACTCTCATGCAGACTGGAGGCTGTCTGCAGAGGAGAGAAACAGAGTTATTCTGCCACTGGAGGGCGATCTCCCTCCATCTACCCTCAATCTATCCCTCCATCTCAACTCTGTGTGTCTAGTGACAGTGGTACATGCTGATGAGACAGGTACTGAGTTTACTGACAGCACCAGTGGAGGCTGGTGAGGGGAGGACGACTTATAGTAATGTCTAGAATGGAATGTATCAAACACATAGAAATATATTGGTGCTTTATTGATAAATACACATAGGCTCATTTCCCAGTCAAGTGGAGTAAAAAACACTGATAAACTGATAAACTGTCTCTTTTTGTTCAAGCCAGTGTTACATTCACAGTAGAAAAATTATTGAATGAATGAACGGACGTACAGACGGAATGACCGACAAACAAACAAAAGAATGAACGAACAGATGATTGAACTAACGAACAAACAAATAAATCAATAAATGAATATATGAACAAATTAACAATATAAAAAAATATGAATAAAAATATGTATGAATGAATGAAAGAACAAACACATAACTTAATGATTGATTAATATATAAACGAATTAACAAATGAACGATCAAATAAACAAATTAATTAAAAACACAAATGAGTGAAAACATTAATAAATGAAAACATGAATTCATGCTTTGCCATACAGATCAGTGAAAGTAGTAGACTATGTAGCAGAGTGTTTAATGGTGCAGTACATCTATGAGGTGTCTACATCTGTAGGGTGAGTGTCTGGGTGGTTACTAGCATCAGAGTCTGTACTGAAGGAGACAGTATTATAGTGGAGACAGGCTGGATCTCTGGGGAAGTTGACAGTAGCATAGTGGAGACAGGCTGGATCTCTGGGGAAGTTGACAGTAGCATAGTGGAGACAGGCTGGATCTCTGGAGAAGTTTATAGGTGCATAGTGGAGACAGGCTGGATCTCTGGGGAAGTTGACAGTAGCATAGTGGAGACAGGCTGGATATCAGGGGAAGTTGACAGTAGCATAGTGGAGACAGGCTGGATCTCTGGGGAAGTTGACAGTAGCATAGTGGAGACAGGCTGGATCTCTGGGGAAGTTGACAGTAGCATAGGTCACACTGTATGGAACCTTTGTAGACAGACCAACATTGGAGTAGATGTCATCTGCACAAGGATTGGTTGCCGTGGCGTTGATGGTGTGAAGTCACAGGCTGTATCTGCATTCTTATTGGTTGCCATGGTGTAGATGGTGGTGATATCGCAGGCTGAATCTGGGTTCTGATTGGTTGCTGTGAAGTAGATGGGGTTAGCGATGGTTCCTGTGTCTTGATCCTGGTTGGAGTGTTTGGATACTGAAGAGGAAAACAAACATAGATGATTTATTTATAATTTATCTTTGAAGATTTATGTTATTTTAATTAACTGTTTTCATTTATAAAATGTATATTTATTTTTTGACATATTTCTGTGTTTTTTAAATAACGATTGTGTGTGATAACTACCGTACCTGTTGGTTTCCTGTCTCTGTCTCTCCTCTGTCTAAAGAACATGAACAGCAGAAGACCCAGCAGTAGTAGAACAACACCCAGACCAACACCAGAGAACATCACATCACCTAGAACACCCAGACCAACACCAGAGAACATCACATCACCTAGAACACCCAGACCAACACCAGAGAACATCACATCACCTAGAACACCCAGACCAACACCAGAGAACATCAGATCACCTAGAACACCCAGACCAACACCAGAGAACATCAGATCACCTAGAACACCCAGAGACAGTACACAGGCATAATGTTCCAGTGATGCTACATTTAGCTAGTCTCTACTGTACTGTACTTCTGTGTTTCTTCATTTCAGAGGGAGGGAGGAGGGAAGACAACATTAGACAGAGAAACAGGTGGGTGTTGAGGAGAGCAGAAATAAAGATGAAATGTTAATGATGAGAGATCAATAAGAAAAGACAGATTATTCAATCTAATACCAAGTATCAGGCAAAGTCTGTTTTTTATGTGGTTCAATCTCATTCATTGTCTGGAGGTGGAAGATGTAATGGCTAGTTTCCACCACAAATGTATCTTTACATTCATAGTTGTAGTTTATTTTAACTTATATTAATATTGTTGTTACCTTGTGTTCTAGCCACGTGCCAAAATATCTTCGGCCTTAACAACACAAGTGCCAATATATCCTTGGACCAAACAACACCCGTGTCAATATATCCTCGGTGCTAGCAACACCAATGCCAATATATCCTCCAAACACCGGCTTCTTGGGCATTATCAATTAAAAAGCAGATTCACACACACACAGCCATTAAATATAAGTGAATACGGACACTTGGTAAAGGTTATCTTATTGAAAGCACATTGACAGGTTCATCATTGTATCATCAATCATCATAAAGTTGACATTGTCACTCGTGTACATTACAACAGAGCAACAGGCTAGTCAATACAGGCATATGAAACCCCACAGTTCTCACACAATTAAATTACACTTTTAAATTAAACACAGACTTGTTAATCAGGAAACTCTTGGGTATGTTGTGGTGGACTGTCATTACAATTGCTTTACGGGAACCTGTTACAATTATGTTTGTAGTGTAGCTAGTCACTGAATGGCTCTGAATTCACTAACAGAGTCTGTGTCTGGGGGGTTACTAACACTGGAGTATATAACAGAGTATGGGGGGTTACTAACACTGGAGTATATAACAGAGTCTGGGGGGTTACTAACACTGGAGTATATAACAGAGTCTGGGAGGTTACTAACACTGGAGTATATAACAGAGTATGGGGGGTTACTAACACTGGAGTATATAACAGAGTATGGGGGGTTACTAACACTGGAGTATATAACAGAGTCTGGGGGGTTACTAACACTGGAGTATATAACAGAGTATGGGGGGTTACTAACACTGGAGTATATAACAGAGTATGGGGGGGTTACTAACACTGGAGTATATAACAGAGTATGGGGGGTTACTAACACTGGAGTATATAACAGAGTCTGGGAGGTTACTAACACTGGAGTATATAACAGAGTCATTCTGGGGGGTTACTAACACTGGAGTATATAACAGAGTCATTCTGGGGGGTTACTAACACTGGAGTATTTAACAGAGTCATTCTGGGGGGTTGCTAACACTGGAGTATTTAACAGAGTCATTCTGGGGGGTTACTAACACTGGAGTATATAACAGAGTCATTCTGGGGGGTTACTAACACTGGAGTATTTAACAGAGTCATTCTGGGGGGTTGCTAACACTGGAGTATATAACAGAGTCATTCTGGGGGGTTACTAACACTGGAGTATATAACAGAGTCATTCTGGGGGGTTACTAACACTGGAGTATTTAACAGAGTCATTCTGGGGGGTTACTAACACTGGAGTATATAACAGAGTCATTCTGGGGGGTTACTAACAGAGTCTTACTAAAGAGGACATGTAATATATATGTAATCCCTGTGTGTGTCTGTGTGTGTTTGTTTGTGTGTGTGTTTGGTTTTACTATCTTTGTGGGGACCAGAAGTCCTCACAAGGATAGTAAAACTTGGAAAATCCAGACAAGTGGGGACATGTCACTGAAAAAGGCAATTTTAGGCTTAGGGGTTAAGTTTAGGGTTTTAATTAGGGTTAAAATGTGGGTTAGGGGTTAGGTTTAGGGTTTGGGGTAAGGTTTGAGTTAGGTTAAGTTTAGGATTAGGTTCAGGGTTAGGGTTAGAATTAGGGTTAGTGTTACAATTTCTGTAAAAGGTTTAGGGCTAGGCGTTAGTTTTAGGTTTAAGGTTAGGGGTTTGGGGTACATTTAAGGTTATGAGGACCAACACACACACCACCATCCCCAGACCTGACCCTATATACACCAGGACACCTGGAGATGTAGTGCAGTGATACAGACAATCATTATTCTCTACCAGTGAAGTCTCATCTCTCCCTGTACTGTCTTCAATCACACAACCTATGATGCTATTGAGTCTGCTCTCTCTGTGGCTTTTCAGTGTGTGTGTATATGTGTGTGTGTGTGTGTGTGTGTGTGTGTGTGTGTGACTGTGTGGGTGTGTCTCAGTCTTCCTCTTTCTCCACATGTCCACACACACACACACACACACTGAAAAACACACATTTACACACTAATACTACACATTCACACTGTTTTAAACATTTTGATGAGTTTTAATGAAATGATTTAAAAGTTAAAAGGTACAGTTTATGTACATATATATAATAGATATGTAAATCTCAAAGGTACAACTGACTATTATGGTATTACTGTCTTCATTATTATAACAGCCAAAATGAAGCCAAAATGATATGACTAAACACATAGTTCATATTTACACAAATATTTACAAAATGTTGGTTGACTTTCACATAATCTGGAGATAAAAGTGATTTTAAACCCAGATGTTCATATTTTACATAAATTATATACAGTAGAACCACATGAGCTGTTTGAATTCAATATGTCAAGGAGGATATGAAACATGGTTTTTTTTCATGTCATTCCAAGATGGCGGCTCTGTGGTGACAACCCTTCATCTCTCTACAGGGAGCTTCCCTTCATCCCAAATGGCACCTTGTTCTCTATAGAGCACTGCCTTTGACCAGGGCCATATGGGGGATAGGTAATAGAGTGTTATTTGAGACACATCCCTTGTATAGATTATATAGTCCTACATTATTATGGGTAGCTGGGCTGTAGAGTAGATGGCGTCTTCTGGGCTGTCTTTAGAGAGGTGTACAGCAGGGTATCTTGTAGATTCTACAGTGTCTTTGGGTAGCTGGGCTGTAGAGTAGATGGCGTCTTCTGGGCTGTCTTTAGAGAGGTGTACAGCAGGGTATCTTGTAGATTCTACAGTATCTTTGGGTAGCTTGGCTGTAGAGTAGATGGCGTCTTCTGGAGTGTCTTTAGAGAGGTGTACAGCAGGGTATCTTGTAGATTCTACAGTATCTTTGGGTAGCTGGGCTGTAGAATAGATGGAATCATCCTGGGTTCCACTGGCTGTTGGAGGGCTTGAAGATACTCTAGAATCTGTGGGTAGATCCACATTAGAGTAGATGAGAGAAGCTGGATGATCTGCAGTAGAATAGCTTGGATTTATATCATCTTTGGGGAAGCATTAGCATGTCACAGTGTAGAATCAAGTATGGGTAACACCATATGTGGAGTGTGTGTGACAGTTAGCATTGCGATATAAGTGTTAGGATTAACATAAGTGGGTGTATGGAAACATAACACCTAATTGGGAAGATTGGTTGCCGCTCAAGACTGTTTTGAGTGGCTGCTTGCTGTTTCCTTGTAGCATTTTAGCGAGGCCGGTTAGGCAGTTTATGATAATTACCGTGGGATGTTAGGATAATTAACGTGGCAGTTTATGATAATTACCGTGGGATGTTAGGATAATTAACGTGGCAGTTTATGATAATTACCGTGGGATGTTAGGATAATTAACGTGGCAGGTTAGGAGAATTAACGTGAGAGGTTAGGATAATTAACGTGGCACGTTAGGAGATTTAACGTGGCAAGTTAGGAGAATTAAGGTGGCAGGTTAGGATAATTAAAAAGGCAGGTTAGGATAATTAATGTGGCAGGTTAGGAAAACTAACGTGGCAGGTTACAATAAATAAAATAGCAGGTTAGGATAATTAAATTTGTCGGTTAGGATAACTAACATGGCAGTTTAGGAGAACTAACCTAGTAGGTTAGGAGAAGGAGGTTAAGGTTAGGAAACAGGTTAGGGTTAGCTAAAATGCTACAAGGAAAAAGCAAGCAGCCACACATATCGATTTTGAGTGGAAACCAAACTGCCCAATTAGCTGTTAGGTTTCCAAACACCCACTTATGTTGCTCCTCCCACTTATTTGGCAACGGCCACTTTCAAACACACTCCACGTATGCAGTTACCCATCAATCTGTAGAATACCTGTGGCGGAGCTAGCAGGGTATGTTGTAGATGCTTGGCCAGCAGTGTAGGTTGCAGAGGCGTGGCCAGCAGGGTAGGTTGTAGAGTCTTGACCAGCAGGGTAGGTTGAAGAGTTGGTAGGCGAGTTGACAGTAGAGTAGACTGAAGAGAGGACCACAGGAAGTGTGTCTGTCTGTCTGCCTCTCTGATCTCCTCATACACACAGTCAACCTGCATAGAGAACCAATGACAACAACTACATGGTCAGATATGAAAAGAAGTGGAGGGCCCTCAACCAACGTGAGTCAAGGTGCAAACCAAACAATGTCAATGAAGAACTACATGGTTAATATGGCTGCAGTTACACAGACACCAATTATTGGCAACATATCTAATCTGATTGGTCAAAAGACCAATTATTAAGATCAGAATTGGGCTGCCTGTGTTAACGCAGCCTTTGAGTCTGAGAATCCATTATCTGTTGAAACTGACTTGTCTAACTTACAAGTGATGTTTGCAGCAACTTCTTCATGTTGACAGATTGAGGAATGATAACAGATTACAGTAGAAATCCACTAGAGGACACACACACACACAAACACACACACACACACACACACACACACACAAACACACACACACACACACATATATACACACACACACACACAAACACGCCCTTGTATCTCTCACCTCTCCCGTAGGGTCAGGTTGTGTGTTGGAGGAGACTGGTGGTGGTGGTGGTGTTCTCCTGGTTCCTCTCCTCTGTCTGGAGAACAGGAGCAGGACCAGTCCTAACACTGTCACCATGACTACCAGACCAACACTGGTCCACACCATCATACCTGACCACAGACAGGAGGAGAGACTTTACAGAATACTGTATATATCATAGATACCATCAGACCTGACCACAGACAGGAGGAGATACTTTATCAGGGTTAAACGTTTCAGTAACTTTCCCCAATCTTCCAGGTTTTCCAGAAATGACCAGAATAACTCAACCCTATGCTTTACAGGCTATAGATATCAGACTGATGGATCGTTACCAGGGTCATCTGGTGGGTTGGTCGGTAGACTAGTGGATAGGTCAGTTAATAAAGTAAAGTAAGGTAGGTTGGAAGATTGGTCAGTTGTTTGGTCAGTCAATTGGTTGGTAGAGTCTGTCAGGTGACAGACAGACAGAAAGACAGGCAGACAGGCAGACAGGCAGATAGACAGGCAGACAGGCAGACAAAACACAGTCAGACAGACAAAAACACAGACAAAGAGAGAGAGAGAGAGAGGGTGAGAGAGAGAGAGAGAGAGAGAGAAAGACAGACAGACAGACAGACAGACAGACAGACAGACAGACAGAAACACACACACACAGCCAGACAGACAGACAGACAGACAGACAGAAACACACACACACAGCCAGACAGACAGACAGATCGACAGACAGACAACAACACAGACAGACATACAGAGTAGATAGATTATAAAGGTGTGATAAAGGAAAAGTCTGAGTAAGACAGTGATAATAGTAACCATAGCAATGGAGGCCATGGTGTCAGCAGCAGCTCTCCACAAAACCTAAAATGTTGCATCACTTCCTGTGGGCCTCTGAGAGACTCACATCTACATGGCCTCAAATCTTCCCTGGGACAGATGTAAATTAGCTGTTAGCTAAATCTGATTATACGCATCAGTTCTCACTTCTGAGACTTCTGCCACCACTGAAGTCAGTAGACATGAAACATACCAGCACTCTGACTCTGTCCTGCACCGGGAGGGGGGTGAGAGAGAGGAGAGAGAGAGGAGTGATTTCCTCCAGCGTTACATCATTTTATATCACAACATATTAGTTGTAATGTCTGAGATGAGAGATTCATCATACCTGTTCTTGATGAAGAGTGACCACCGATGTCTTCAGATGGCAGAAAGGATGTTGCAGAGAGGTTTGGGAGGGTTGTGGAGAGGTTTGGGACGGTTGTGGAGATGTTAGAGGATGTTGCAGAGAGGTTTGGGAGGGTTGTGGAGACATGGGGTCTGGGGGTGACAGCTGTAGTAGCTGTGTTGAAAGACAAAGAACAGGTATCCACAAATACAGTCACCATTTTGCTTTTCTCTCACTGGAAATATGACATGAAGCCTATAAACAAGCAATAAACTGGGAATTTGAAAAGGCTAATGTGATTGTGTTAACTTACCATCTGTAACTATGAGATGCACCTCTTGGAATGAGTCTAGTCCATATCTCTCCACTCCACACCAGTAGGTCCCAGAGTCTGTCTTCATCAGGTTCTTGATGGTCACATAGAAGACTCCATTTCTTAAGTCTTCTATGGTGTATCTTTTTTTCTCATTATAATGTTTGCTGCCCTCAGTTTGAACAAGTAAATCTCCCTGGTTACATTTTCTTTTGCAGAAATATTTGTCATTGTCACCTGCCCATGTGTAAGAGCATTTGATTTTGACTTGTCCTCCCACCACCTCCTTCACATTCATGACAGCTGACTCCACAACACACAGAGCTGTCAAACAGAAACACACAGTACAGTCACAACTGATGACCTGGGAATATACACTGCTCAAAAAAATAAAGGGAACACTTAAACAACACATCCTAGATCTGAATGAATGAAATAATCTTATTAAATATATATAAATATAAATTTTCTTTACATAGTCGAATGTGCTGACAACAAAATCACACAAAAATGATCAATGGAAATCAAATGTATCAACCCATGGATGTCTGGATTTGGAGTCACCCTCAAAATTAAAGTGGAAAACAACACTACAGGCTGATCCAACATTGATGTAATGTCCTTAAAACAAGTCAAAATTAGGCTCAGTAGTGTGTGTGGCCTCCACGTGCCTGTATGACCTCCCTACAACGCCTGGGCATGCTCCTGATGAGGTGGCGGATGGTCTCCTGAGGGATCTCCTCCCAGACCTGGACTAAAGCATCCGCCAACTCCTGGACAGTCTGTGGTGCAACGTGGCGTTGGTGGATGGAGCGAGACATGATGTCCCAGATGTGCTCAATTGGATTCAGGTCTGGGGAACGGGCGGGCCAGTCCATAGCATCAATGCCTTCCTCTTGCAGGAACTGCTGACACACTCCAGCCACATGAGGTCTAGCATTGTCTTGCATTAGGAGGAACCCAGGGCCAACCGCACTCACAAGGGGTCTGAGGATCTCATCTCAGTACCTAATGGCAGTCAGGCTACCTCTGGCGAGCACATGGAGGGCTGTGCGGCCCCCCAAAGAAATGCCATGACTGACCCACCGCCAAACCGGTCATGCTGGAGGATGTTGCAGGCAGCAGAATGTTCTCCACAGCGTCTCCAGACTCTGTCACGTCTGTCACATGTGCTCAGTGTGAACCTGCTTTCATCTGTGAAGAGCAAAGGGCGCCAGTGGCGAATTTGCCAATCTTGGTGTTCTCTGGCAAATGCCAAACATCCTGCACGGTGTTGGGCTGTAAGCACAACCCCCACCTGTGGACGTCGGGCCCTCATACCACCCTCATGGAGTCTGTTTCTGACCGTTTGAGCAGACACATGCACATTTGTGGCATGCTGGAGGTCATTTTGCAGGGCTCTGGCAGTGCTCCTCCTGCTCCTCCTTGCACAAAGGCGGAGGTAGTGGTCCTGCTGCTGGGTTGTTGCCCTCCTACGGCCTCCTCCACGTCTCCTGATGTACTGGCCTGTGTCCTGGTAGCGCCTTCATGCTCTGGACACTATGCTGACAGACACAGCAAACCTTCTTGCCACAGCTCGCATTGATGTGCCATCCTGGATGAGCTGCACTACCTGAGCCACTTGTGTGGGTTGTAGACTCCGTCTCATGCTACCACTAGAGTGAAAGCACCGCCAGCATTCAAAAGTGACCAAAACATCAGCCAGGAAGCATAGGAACTGAGAAGTGGTCTGTGGTCACCACCTGCAAAACCAGTCCTTTATTGGGGGTGTCTTGCTAATTGCCTATAATTTCCACCTGTTGTCTATTCCATTTGCACAACAGCATGTGACATTTATTGTCAATCAGTGTTGCTTCCTAAGTGGACAGTTTGATTTCACAGAAGTGTGATTGACTTGGAGTTACATTGTGTTGTTTAAGTGTTCCCTTTATTTTTTTGAGCAGTGTACTTTAACCCTGCTCAAATCTTACTTGAACTCTGCTCAAATCTTACTTTAACCCTGCTCACATTTTACTTAAACCCTGCTCAAATCTTACTTTAACCCTGATAAAATTGTACTTTAACCCTGCACAAATCTTACTCTAACACTGCACAAATCTTACTTTAACCCTCCACAAATCTAACTTTAACACTACATAAATCTGACTTTAACCCTGCACAAACCCAGGTAACAGACTCACCTGAGAGAAGACAGCAGGAGACAACATGGAGTATCTTCATTCTGGACAGTTACTCCTCAGTTTCTATACTGTTAAAGTAACTTTACTATACTACCAGCTAGCACAGGTCCACAACAGCTTGTCTGTCAGCTATTCGTTTGACAGCAGGGTGTTTCTAAAATGATCTGTCTGCCTTAATTGAAGCTCCTCCCTCCTCTGACACCTCGTCTGACACCCCACTCCTCTCCTCCTCTCTCTCTCTCTCTCTCTCTCTCTCTCTCTCTCTCTCTCTCTCTCTCGCTCTCTCTCTCGCGTTCGCTCTCTCTCTCTCTCTTTCTCTCTCGCTCTCTCTCTCTCTCTCTCCCTCTCTCAATTAAATTACATTCAAAGGGCTTTATTGGCATGGGAAACATATGTTTACATTGCCAAAGCATGTCAGAGAGATTGAGGTAGTGATGGTGGTGTTGGGAGGGGATGGCATTAGCCTACACATCCTGATGATTTCTCTGTAGTGACCTCAGTGTCTGCAGGCCTATATGTGCTGCAGAGTGAAACTGGTTCAAACCGGCCGGAGGTTTGACTTCCAAACCACAAGACAACTCAGCTAGCTGGGGGTGACTAAGTGTGAAAACTGTCAACTTCTCTGTTCTACTTACCATGTTTGTTTCAGCAGAGGAGGAACACATTGTTGAGATGATGACAATATAAATTAGTTAAAATATACATAAATCTCTTGTATTACTTTTCTAAATGATCAACTCAACAGATGAGTTTCTGAACAGAAGAAACATCGCTCCTCTACAACCCAACTCCCCCTTAATGAATGATGTCATCACATAACAGACAAGCAACTGAGATCTCAGTAAACCAATAGAACGACCTCCACATCGCCCCCTACAGAATGTTATCAGTACTGATTAATACATACTCAAATGGGTGGTAGATCAGCTTTAATATTGCAGATAGATTGTAACTTCCATCAATGTAATTGTCTGCATCACTTCCCATATGTTGTTTTTTCTCTGTGGCAGATCAAGGTGTTGCGTCAAGACGTTTATACAGATCAGACATGGACAGAGTATGAGTAGCTCGGTTTCAAGGGTGTTTATTAATAAATTAATCAAAAGAAAAGGTTATGTCTCCCCCATGAGACCCTCTCCAGGATCTCCAGGATACCGTCTCCAACTACACGGAAGTTACCTTACTTCCCCCAGTCCTCCCCCATGTGCTGCCCTTCTGGCAGCTTTATGGGCCTTGCACAGCTGGTGAGCAATCCGCCCTTAATTACTCACCAGCTCCCAATCAGCCCCAATACCTGGCATGTCCAGCAGATGGAGCCACCTCCTCATGATGTATACTCCATCTGTTACCAGGCCTCAACGAGTCTCCCCCTGGTGGCTGACCTGCTGTACGCCACAATACATATACACATACAGGGAGGGAAAAAAGTATTTGATCCCCTGCTGATTTTGTACGTTTGCCCACTGAAAAAGAAATGATCAGTCTATAATTTTAATGGTAGGTTTATTTGAACAGTGAGAGACAGAATAACAACAAAATAATCCAGAAAAACGCATGTCAAAAATGTTATAAATTGATTTGCATTTTAATGAGGGAAATAAATATTTGACCCCTTGCAAAACATGACTTAGTACTTGGAGGCAAAACCCTTGTTGGCAATCACAGAGGTCAGACGTTTCTTGTAGTTGGCCACCAGGTTTGCACACATCTCAGGAGGGATTTTGTCCCACTCCTCTTTGCAGATCTTCTCCAAATCATTAAGGTTTTGAGGCTGACGTTTGGCAACTCAAACCTTCAGCTCCCTCCACAGATTTTCTATGGGATTAAGGTCTGGAGACTGGCTAGGCCACTCCAATACCTTAATGTGCCTCTTCTTGAGCCACCCCTGTGTGTTTTGGGTCATTGTCATGCTGGAATACCCATCAACGACCCATTTTCAATGCCCTGGCTGAGGGAAGGAGGTTCTCACCCAATATTTGACGGTACATGGCCCCGTCCATCATCCCTTTGATGCGGTGAAGTTGTCCTGTCCCCTTAGGAGAAAAACACCCCCAAAGCATAATGTTTCCACCTCCATGTTTGACGGTGGGGATGGTGGTCTTGGGGTCATAGGCAGCATTCCTCCTCCTCCAAACACGGCGAGTTGAGTTGATGCCAAAGAGCTCAATTTTGGTCTCATTTGACCACAACACTTTCACCCAGTTCTCTTCTGAATCATTCAGATGTTCATTGGCAAACTTCAGACAGGCATGTATATGTGCTTTCTTGAGCAGGGGGACCTTGCGGGAACTGCAGAATTTCAGTCCATCACGGCCTGGTGTGTTACCAATTGTTTTCTTGGTGACTATGGTCCCAGCTGCCTTGAGATCATTGACAAGATCCTCCCGTGTAGTTCTGGGCTGATTCCTCACCGTTCTCATGATCATTGCAACTCCACGAGGTGAGATCTTGCATGGAGCCCCAGGCAGAGGGAGATTGACAGTTATTTTGTGTTTCTTCCATTTGCGAATAATCGCACCAACTGTTGTCACCTTCTCACCAAGCTGCTTGGCGATGGTCTTGTAGCCGATTCCAGCCTTGTGTAGGTCTACAATCTTGTCCCTGACATCCTTGGAGAGCTCTTTGGTCTTGGCCATGGTGGAGAGTTTGGAATCTGATTGATTGATTGCTTCTGTGGACAGGTGTCTTTTATACAGGTAACAAGAAGAGATTAGGAGCACTCCCTTTAAGAGTGTGCTCCTAATCTCAGCTCTTTACCTGTATAAAAGACACCTGGGAGAGAGAAATCTTTCTGATTGAGAGGGGGTCAAATACTTATTTCCCTAATTAAAATGCAAATCAATTTATAAAATTTTTGACATGCGTTTTTCTGTATTGTTTTGTTGTTATTCTGTCTCTCACTGTTCAAATAAACCTACCATTAAAATTATAGACTGATCATTTCTTTGTCAGTGGGCAAACGTACAAAATCAGCAGGGGATCAAATACTTTTTTCCCTCACTGTACATACATATAAATACATATACATACATATATATACATATCCTTTTTTGAAATAGATTTCCCTTGATTACTTTCCAACCCCACCACCCCTTCCCTAATTGGAGTAAACTAGTAAACAACAATGCTTAGGCCTCTACTTCCAGTTTATACATACTATATACATTTTATGGACACAGTCAATTTTACAATAATTATATTTTGTTTGTTTTTACTCCTGAACTTCCTCTACCCTCAACCTCTCTGATCCTTTTCGTGATGTCCATCCGGTTTGCTTCTATATGCCATATCTTTCTAGCTGTGCTCTTTCACAAAAGCTCTCAACCTATAACCTTATACTTATTATGGACACAGTATGCTTTACATTAGTTATCTTGGTGTTATTAGTTGTTGTTAGTTGTTATTCGTCCCATCTTTCAGCTCCATTCAACACCTCCCATCCATCTGTTAACACCATCCATATTGGATTTCTATTTGCCATATATTTTTCAACTGTGCTGTGATGTTTCACAAAAGTTCTAAACTCTTCTATTCTCATTGTTTCTACAGATTGTAAATTGAAAATAAACGTTTTTGCTAAAAGTATTATTATATTATTGATCGATTGACTATGATTTTTCAGATCAACCTGTAATGTTATCTGCAAGGTTAGCTCCAGGTAAATATTGCAATCCTTCAGCCATTCCTGGACCTGTGACCAAAAACAAGCTACAAATGGACATTACCAAAACAAATGATCTAATGATTCTGTCTCTTCACAGCAAAATCTGCAGAGTTGGGAAGATTGTATCCCCCATATAAATAACATTCTATTGGTAGCAAGTATTGTATAATGTATAGTGTATAGTGTGTAGTGTATAATAATTTAAATTGAAAAACTCTGATCTAAAGTTACCATGTTTGTTTCAGCAGAGGAGACACATAACTGAGATGATGACAATACAGTTAAATTATATATCAGTCTATTTCATTATATATGTTTTACATTTCATTGATCCACATTTACAGTAATTGAGAAAGTATGGTGCAGAATGGATTTTCATAGCATAAAAATTATTCCGATGTTACAGAGACTTTACTGACTCACTTTCCTGTCATTAAGTGAGTTTGTCACACATGAATGCTGTGTTCATAACATCTCGTATATTCGTAAATACTAGCATACGACTGAGAACTGGTAATTACTAGTGGGAAACTTGTCTATCATCTCTGAGCTCTGACTTCACCCACATACTGACCACTGACGTCACATACTAAGGAAATTACCTTGACAACAGCATTTTCAGCAGTTAAATACAACAACAAAACAATATGTATATTAAAACAATATATTAATAGGGTTGTTGAACACTATAATTTGTTTACAAGCATGATAGCTGTACTTTTATTTCATGGTTGAGGCATTTAGTTTGATATTAGCCAATCAGCGTTCTAAATTAGTTCACAGCATGTGAATGCTTACAATTCGTTGCTCCCAGTTTACTATAAGTATTTTGAAAGTTTCCCACGTGTTATGAACGCAGCATTAGTTTGGGACTGTTGTTTTGTGGATGAGGTTTTGGTAGGTGGAGTCTTGGGTTGTTGTGTTGAGGGTTTGGTAGGTGGGGTCTTGGGTTGTTATGTTGAGGTTCTGGTAGGTGGAGTCTTGGGTTGTTGTATTGATGTTACCCTCTCTTACTCCATGCAATCTCCATAGACAAACATTGCCATTCGAATGACCCTACTGAAGAACTCAGTGACTTTCAAGGTGGCACCGCCATAGGATGCCACCTTTCCAACAAATCAGTTTGTCAAATTCCTGCCCTGCTAGAGCTGTCCCGGTCAACTGTAAGTGCTGTTATTGTGAAGTGGAAACGCTACCCCAACATCATACAATGACATTCTAGACGATTCTGTGCTTCCAACTTTGTGGCAACATTTTGGGGAAGGCCCTTTCCTGTTTCAGCATGACAATGCCCCCGAGTACAAAGTGAGGTCCATACAGAAATGGTTTGTCGAGATCGGTGTGGAAGAACTTGACTGGCCTTTACAGAGCCCTGACCTCAACCCCATTGAACACCTTTGGGATTAATTGGAACGCCGACTGAGAGCCAAGCCTAATTACCTAGCATCAGTGCTCTTGTGGCTGAATGGAAGCAAGTCCCTGCAGAAATGTTCCAAAATCTAGTGGCAAGCCTTCCAAAAAGAGTGGATGCTGTTATAGCAGCAAATGGGGGAACAACTCCATTTTAATGCCCATGATTTTGGAATGAGATGTTCAACGAGCAGGTGTCCACATACTTGCAGTGTCCACATACTTTAGGTCATGCAGTGTATCATAAACAATGGCTGCAGTGTGTGTGTCTGTTGCCTGCGTGCATGTACAGTGGCATGCAAAAGTATTCACCCCCCTTGACATTTTTCCAATTTGTTGCCTTACAACCTTGAATTAAAATGGATTTTTTGGGGGTTTGTATCATTTGATTTACACAACATGCCTACCACTTTGAAGATGCAAAATATGTTTTTGGGTGAAACAAACAAGAAATAAGACAAAAAAAACACAAAACTTCACATGCATAACTATTCACCCCACGCTACCCCCCCCCCACCAGGTCAATACTTTGTAGTTGCAGCAATTACAGCACATCTAGCCACTGGGATTTTTGCCCATTCTTCAAGGCAAAACTGCTCCAGCTCCTTCAAATTGGATGGATTCCGCTGGTGTACAGCAATCTTTAAGTCATACCACAGATTCTCAATTGGATTGAGGCCTGGGCTTTGACTAGGCCATTCCAAGACATTTAAATGTTTCCCCTTAAACCACTCAAGTGTTGCTTTAGCAGTATGCTTAGGGTCATTGTCCTGCTGGAAGGTGAACCTCCATCCCAGTCTCAAATCTCTGGAAGACTGAAACAGGTTTCCCTCAAGAATTTCCCTGTATTTAGAGCCATCCAGGCGCCTGACCAGTTTCCCAGTCCCTGCTGATGGGATACATCCCCACAGCATGATGCTGCCACCACCATGCTTCACTGTGGGGATGGTGTTCTCAGGGTGATGAGAGGTGTTGGGTTTGCGCCAGACAATTGCGTTTTCCTTGATGACCAAAAAGCTCAATTTTAGTCTCATCTGACCAGAGTACCTTCTTTCATATGTTTGGGGAGTCTCCCACATGGCTTTTGGCGAACACCAAACGTGTTTACTTATTTTTTTCATTAAGCAATGGCTTTTTTCTGGCCACCCTTCTGTAAAACCCAGCTCTGTGGAGTGTATGGCTTAAAGTGGTCCTATGGACAGATACTCCAATCTCCGCTGTGGAGCTTTGCAGCTCCTTCAGGGTTACCTTTGGTCTCTTTGTTGCCTATCTGATTAATGCCTTCCTTGCCTGGTCCGTGAGTTTTGGTGGGTGGCCCTCTCTTGGTAGGTTTGTTGTGGTGCCATATTCATTCATTTTTTAATCATGTATTTAATGGTGCTTCGTGGGATGTTCAAAGTTTCTGATATTTTTTTATAACCCAACCCTGATCTGTACTTCTCCACAACTTTGTCCCTGACCTGTTTGGAGAACTCCTTAGTCTTCATGGTGCCGCTTGCTTGGTGGTGCCACTTGCTTAGTGGTGTTGCAGACTCTGGGACCTTTCAGTACAGATCTATATATACTGAGATCATGTGACAGATCATGTGACACTTAGATTGCACAGAGATGTACTTTATTTAACTAATTATGTGACTTCTGAAGGTAATTGGTTGCACCAGATCTTATTTTGGGGCTTCATAGCAAAGGAGGTGAATACATATGCACGCACCACTTTTCCGTTATTTATTTATTTGAATTTATTGAAACAAGTTATTTTTTAAATTTCACTTCACCAATTTTGACTATTTTGTGTATGTCCATTACATGAAATCCAAATAAAAATCAATTTAAATTACAGGTTGTAATGCAACAAAATAGGAAAAACGCCAAGGGGGATGAATACTTTTGCAAGGCACTGTACATATACACTACCAGTCAAAAGTTTGGACACACCTACTCATTCAAGGGTTTTTCTTTATTTTTTACAATTTTTTACATTGTAGAATAATAGTGAAGACATCAAAACTATGAAATAACACATATGGAATCATGTAGTAACCAAAAAAGTGTTAAACAACTCAGAATATATGTTATATTTCAGATTCTTCAAATAGCCACCCTTTGCCTTGATGACAGCTCTGCACATTGTCCGACCTTGGTCTCAGCAGTGAGTCTCAGTAAGACAAAGATAATGGTGTTCCAAAAAAGGTCCGGGACCACAAATACAACTTCAATTTAGACACCGTTGCCCTAGAGCCCACAAAAAACTATACCTACCTCGACCTAAACATCAGCACCACAGGTAACTTCCACAAAGCTGTGAACTATCTGAGAGGAAAAAGGGCCTTCTATGCCATCAAAAGGAACAACAAATCCTGTCTAAATAAACTTAAATCAGTTATAAAACCCATTGCCCTTTATGGTTGTGAGGTCTGGGGTCCGCTCACCAACCAAGAATTCACAAAATGGGACAAACAACACATTGAGACTCTGCATGCAGAATCCTGCAAAAACATCCTCCATGTACAACGTAAAACACCAAATAATGCGTGCAAAGCAGAATTAGGACTACACGCTATACTGAGGTATGACGCAACTTTTAAACGAGGAACCACTGTAGCCTTGCTATCGAGAGAGGACTCCATAGGCAGACCTGGCTCTCAAGAGAAGACAGGCTATGTGCACACTGCCCACAAAATGAGGTGGAAACTGAGATGCACTTCCTAACCTCCTGCTAAATGTATGACCATATTAGAGACACATATTTCCCTCAGATCACACAAACCCACAAAGACTTAGAAAACAAATGAAATGTTGACAAACTCTCATATCTATAAGGTGAAATACCACAGTGTGCCATCACAGCAACACAATTTGTGACCTGGTGCCACAAGAAAAGGGCAACCAGTGAAGAACAAACACCATTGTAAATAGAACCCATATTTATGTTTATTTATATTTCCTTTTGTACTTTAACCATTTGCACATCGTTCCAACACTGTATTTAAGTGATAATGCCCAAGAAGCTGGTGTTTGGAGGATATATTGGCATGGGTGTTGTTATTGCCAATATAGGTTCCAAACACCGGCTTCGAGGGCACTATCACTTTTATGCAAGGGGTTACCTATCACGGCTCAGGCTAAGACCCAGATGCAGACACAGGAGGCGGATGGTACGAGTCTCAGAGTTGATTATAGTACAAGGGGCAGGCAAAAGGTAGGTCAAGGCAGGCAAAGAGTCGTAATCCAAATCAGAGTCAGGCAGGTACAGGACGGCTGTCACGCCCTGGCCGCGAGAGGCCTGTTGTCTTTAGTTGGTCTGGTCAGGGCGTGAGTTTCTATGTTATATTTTCTATGTTGCAGTTCTAGGTTGTGTGTCTATGTTTGGCCGGGTGTGATTCCCAATCAGAGACAGCTGTCGCTCGTTGTCTCTGATTGGGGATCATACTTAAGTAGCCTGTTTGCCTACCTTAGTTGTGGGATCTTGTTCCGTGTTAGGCTTGTATGTGTATAGCCAGAGGACTTCACGTTACGTTGTTTCTTGTATTATTTATTGAGTTAAATAAACATGTACGGTTTTCACGCTGCACCTTGGTCTGACCCGTCTCTCAACAATCGTGACAACGGCAGGCAGGATCAGGGTCAGGACAGGCAGAAAGGTCAGAACTGGGAACACTAGGAAAAACAAAAACTAGAGCACAGGAAACACGGGAACACGCTGGTAGGACTTGACGGAACAAGACGAACTGGCAACAGACAAACAGAAATCACTGGTATCGTTCGTTCTATCGGTTCCGGTGCCAGAAACTTGACCCAGTCATTCAGTCTTTTTGTTCTAAATATTCCATTGCCATACTGGCTGGCAACGTTTTTATCCTTTGCTTGCTAGCTAGACAACTACGGCTAACAGTGCAGCCAGAATAACAACAGTAGGGCATTTGCATGTGTTTAAGCAGTTTTCTAGTGACACTTATTTGGATACATCCATAACAATGTGCTAATGAGGCACTATTTCGCATGGCATAGAATGCTAGCCAACAAAATAGCTAACACATTCACTTCGTACCGAAGCTGGAAACACTGCAAACTAGCTGCTCTTTTTTCAATTTACATTTCTTTGTATATATCCATAAAAATTATGCCAGCTGATTCATGATTTCGACTGGCTGAGAAATGCTCAGTGCCTGTCTGTCTTGTCCCGAAACGTTCATTACTATAGGACAGCTGGAGATCGAATTTGAATGTTGAAATAATGTTGCAAATGTCGGAGAGACAGACAGCAATGTTTATACAAATCTCTGCTGTTGAAAACAAAATGTTAGTTTAAAAGAAATGTGAGATAATCTCTAGATGCTTTTATAGTGGAGATGAAGTTTATAAATTGCCTGGCTGGGCTGATGAGACAGTGGATTGTGCAGTCAGATGGAACAGAGTAAATAGGCATTTTAACGTCATAGATTTAGCCGGTGGTAACTTGTGGAATAGACACCGGCTGGAATGAGGTTTTAACCAATCAGCATTCAGGATTAGACCCACCCATTTTATAAATAGACATAATATGACATTTGAAATGTCTCTGTTCCTTTGGAACTTTCGTGAGTGTAATGTTTACTGTTTATTTTTGATTGTTTATTTCGCTTTTGTTTATTTTCTATTTCACTTGCTTTGGCAACGTAAACATATGTTTCCCATGCCAATAAAGCCTTTGAATTGAAGAGAGAGAGAGAGAGAGAGAGAGAGAGAGAGAGAGAGAGAGAGAGAGAGAGAGAGAGAGAGAGAGAGAGAGAGAGAGAGAGAGAGAGAGAGAGAGAGAGAGAGAGAGAGAGAGAGAGAGAGAGAGAGCGAGAGAGAGAGAGAGAGAGAGAGAGAGAGAGAGAGAGAGAGAGAGAGAGAGAGAGAGAGAGAGAGAGAGGATAAAGAGTGTGTGATAAGTTCAGAGGTAGGTGGATGGTTGAGTATTAACCTGTAGAGTGGTAGTTTCCCTCAATCTCTCTAGATGTGAATGCTGGTGGTGTGAAGAGGACATGGGGTCTGGTTGTCAGAGCTGAGGTTTTAAATACGTTAAAACTTGAATAAAACTATGAGTGAGAGATTTGAGAACATGTGATTGAGTGTTAACTTACCACCACACCATAGGTCCCAGAGTCTTCAGGTTCTTGATGGTAACAGTGAAGTCTCCATCTCCTCTGTCATCTATACTGTATCTCCCTCTCTCAATATAGTTCTTGCTGTCCTCAATTTGAACCAGAATATCTGAACCAGTGCAGGTGTCCTTGCAGAAGTCTTTTATGTTTTTCTGTGTGAATCTATGTGAGCATTTGATTTTCACCTGTCCTCCTACAAGTCCAGTCACTGCCAAACCCTCTGACTCAGCTGGACACAGAGCTGTCACATGAAAACATGAGAAATAGTCCAGTTCATATTAAAACCTGTCACCCCAACACTTCATCTTTCTAAATGTACTGTTAAACACTCTTTTTGATTGTGAATACATAAAACACACACTAGAGTACCTGTAGTATGTAATAAAACTGTAATACAACTGAGTGAACTCACCTAACAGAAGGGTAACCGTGGTGATGAATACTTTCTCCATGCTGCTCTACCCCAACTCTCTGTCTCTCTCGCTCTCTCACACACATTCTCACTTTCTCTCTCTCTGCCTCTCTCACCCTCTCGGCCTCTAACTAGTTCCTTCCATCTCCCTCTCTCTCTCTCTCTCTCTCTCTCTCTCTCTCTCTCTCTCTCTCTCTCTCTCTCTCTCTCTCTCTCTCTCTCTCTCTCTCTCTCACACATTCTCACTGTCTCTCTCTCTGCCTCTCTCACAATCTCCCTCTAATTAGTTCATCCCATCCCATCACATCTCTCTCTCTCTCTCTCTCTCTCTCTCTCTCTCTCTCTCTCTCTCTCTCTCTCTCTCTCATATCCAGGGCCGGTATTACTGTGGAGACCTAGGGGCTCCTTGCCCACCCTACCATACCTCCTTGCCCACCCTACCATACCTCCTTGCCCACCCTACCATACCTCCTTTCCCACCCTACCATACCTCCTTGCCCATCCTACCATACCTCCTTGCCCACCCTACCATACCTCCTTGCCCATCCTACCATACCTCCTTGCCCACCCTACCATACCTCCTTGCCCACCCTACCATACCTCCTTGCCCACCCTACCATACCTCCTTCCCCACCCTACCATACCTCCTTGCCCACCCTACCATACCTCCTTGCCCACCCTACCATACCTCCTTGCCCACCCTACCATACCTCCTTGCCCACCCTACCGTACCTCCTTGCCCGTCCAAATTAAATATTGAAATATTGATCATTTATTTGACTGAGACGCGCGCCGATAGAAGGACGCATCAATCTCAGTTAAAGCATCCGAGCGAAACAGCGCTCCTCTGTCTCTGTATGTGTAGACCATGTATCTGATGCTGTCTGGTCATAAAGAGTATTGCATGTCATACTATTTCTGTCCAGACAGCATCAGATACATGGACTACATATAATAAGAAAGAGGGGCGCTGTTTCGCTGTCTAGGATGCTTTCTCTGGTGAGAGAGTTTCAGTAGAGAAGAAGAGGCGAAGCGACAGGGCTCACTCGCTCCAGAATCTGTCCAAAATTAGCCGAATGTGTTTCTATGGGCAGAATAAGCAGACCTTTTAGTTTATTTCATAACCATCATTTAGGAGTTTTGTAAATGTTTTCATTGTCTTTTGTCTGGAGTGCTCCATGTGAGCAATGAGCATGTGTGTGGTTTCTGATAACACTGAGGGAGCGTGCGCCCCTGAGCATGTCAACCTGCTGAGTTGATACAATATTGCACTTCGTTAGCGATAGCTCAAGTCACGACAGATAGGAAGGGAGGCAGACAGGCGGAGTAGAGAGATGAATGTGTTTGAAAGAACCTGAATGTTCATCAGGATATTTTCTACTGTTTTTATTTGTAGGCTTTAGGCCTATGTATTTTACTCAGTTGATGATGGAAGTTATAGGCCTACTGCTGCATTGGCCTATAGACTATCTCTGAGTTCCGTGTGCTAATTTCTTTAGCCACCAATGGATCACAGTGTATCAATGTGTCCATTTGGCAAAGGCTGGTGCTCTTTCATTATGATTTTTATGATTAACCATGTGACAATAATTTAGAGAAACGTTATTATTGAAATGAAACAATTCCACCAACATATGCATATAAAAAATAATCATAACTTGCTAGGTAGAAATGGTAGCATAAATTGTAAGTTTCCCCAAACTTGAAACTCATGAGCTGCCTATGGTTTTTATTACAGCAACATTAACAACATGTGTGGACGTCCCGGGAAAAACACGGGCCAGCCTGATCCAAGATGGGCCAGCCTGATCATCGTGATCCAAGATGGCGGAGTAGTGCAGTTGTGTTTTTATCGTATGTCTGTAAATGTCTGTAAATAGCCTGTAAATACCCTATTTTTCGTACATATTTCCCTATCAGACTTTTCATCCTTCTACAAGATATACTTTCCTGCAACCCGCCTCACTCAATGTGGAACGGATTCTATTATTGACTTATCTTTATCTAGAATCTAGAATCTCCAGTTGAAACTAGCTAGCCAGCTAACTAGCTACTTGCTATTAGCCACAGCTAGCGGTGTTTCACCCAGAACATTGGATTTTTTTCTGCGGGATTAATTTTAATCACTGGACATTGATCACCGGATATTCGGCCAGTCTGCACAGCGCGTTATCGACCCAGAACATATCAGTTTTTCCGCCGGAATCACTGAATCACTGGACCTTTAACTCCGGATTCGTCGCTACCAGCTAGCTACAACAAAACGGACGCTGTGGTCTGGCTAATCATCCTGAGCTAGGCCCATCTCCCGGCTATCTACCTCTCTGTCAACCGGACGGGACCACCTAGTGTTGACACGGAGCCCCGCCGATCCTACACGACTGGTCTGCCGACGAAATCGTCTGATGTGGTTACGACGTTAACCACGAAGATTCCATCCATCTGCTAGCACTGGCCCGCTAGCACACGCTAGCCGTGGCCTCTTACTCACTAGTACTTCACCACCGGACCTTATGATAACTTAGCTATACAGCTGATATCTGCTGGACTGTTCCTTTTTACGACCCCCCAGCCTAGCTAAACCTGCCAGCTAGCTACAACAAAACGGACGCTGTGGTCTGGCTAATCATCCTGAGCTAGGCCCATCTCCCGGCTATCTACCTCTCTGTCAACCGGACGGGACCACCTAGTGTTGACACGGAGCCCCGCCGATCCTACACGACTGGTCTGCCGACGAAATCGTCTGATGTGGTTACGACGTTAACCACGAAGATTCCATCCATCTGCTAGCCCTGGCCCGCTTAGCACACGCTAGCCGTGGCCTCTTACTCACTAGTACTTCACCACCGGACCTTATGATAACTCAGCTATACAGCTGATATCTGCTGGACTGTTCCTTTTTACGGTACTACATCCTGTTTATGTTTAGCCTCAGCCCAAACATGGTTAGTTTATTGTTGTTTCGGTTATTTCTAATTGTACTATATCACTGTAGACCCCCCAGCCTAGCTAAACCTGCCTTAGATAGCTCCTTTGCCCCTCCCCCAATACACGCGGAGACCGACTCAATTGATGCCTCCAGCGATGCTATCTCTTTCATTGTTACCCAACGCTTAGGTTTACCTCCACTTTACTCATATCCTTCCATATCCTTGTCTGTACATAATGCCCTGAATCTTTTCTATAACACCCGGAAATCTGCCCCCTTTATTCTATGTACCCAACGCACTAGAAGACCAGTTCCTAAAGCCTTTAGCCGTATCCTTATTCTAGTCCTCCTTTGTTCCTCTGGTGATGTAGAGGCTAACCCAGGCCCTGCAGCCCTCAGTATCACTCCTACTCCCCAGGCGCTATCATTTGATGACTTCTGTAATCGCAAAAGTCTTGGTTTCTTGCACATAAATATCAGAAGTCTACTTCCTAAGTTTGAGTTATTCACTGCGTTAGCACACTCTGCCAACCCTGATGTTCTAGCAGTGTCTGAATCCTGGCTCAGGAAGGCCACCAAAAATTCTGAAATTTCCATCCCCAACTATAACATTTTCCGTCTAGATAGAACTGCCAAAGGGGGGTGGAGTTGCAATCTACTGTAGAGATAGCCTGCAGAGCTCTATCATACTATCCAGGTCTGTGCCCAAACAGTTTGAGCTTCTACTTCTAAAAATCCACCTTTCCAGAAATAAGTCTCTCACTGTTGCCGCTTGCTACAGACCCCCCTCAGCCCCCAGCTGTGCCCTGGACACCATATGTGAATTGATTGCCCCCCATTTATCCTCAGAGTTTGTACTGCTTGGTGACCTAAATTGGGATATGCTTAATACCCCAGCCATCCTACAATCCAAGCTAGATGCCCTCAACCTCACGCAAATTATCAACGAACCTACCAGGTACAACCCTAAATCCGTAAACATGGGTACCCTCATGGATATCATCCTGACTAACATACCCTCTAAATACACCTCAGCTGTCTTCAACCAGGATCTCAGCGATCACTGCCTTATTGCCTGCGTCCGTAACAGGTCCGCGGTCAAACGACCACCCCTCATCACTGTCAAACGCTCCCTAAAACACTTTAGCGAGGAGGCCTTCCTAATTGACCTGGCCCAGGTATCCTGGATGGATATAGATCTCATTCCGTCAGTAGAGGATGCCTGGTTGTTCCTTAAAAGTAATTTCCTCTCAATCTTAAATAAACATGCCCCATTAAAAAAATACAGAACTAAGAACTGATATAGCCCCTGGTTCTCCTCAGACTTGACTGCCCTTGACCAGCACAAAAACATCCTGTGGCGTACAGCATTAGCATCAAATAGCCCCCGCGATATGCAACTTTTCAGGGAAGTTAGGAACCAATATACACAAGCAGTCAGGAAAGCAAAGGCTAACTTTTTCAAACAGAAATGTGCATCCTGTAGCACTAACTCCAAAAAGTTTTGGGACACTGTAAAGTCCATGGAGAATAAGAGCACTTCCTCCCAGCTGCCCACTGCACTGAGGCTAGGAAACACTATCACCACCGATAAATCTACAATAATCGAGAATTTCAACAAGCATTTTGCTACAGCTGGCCATGCTTTCCATCTGGCTACCACTAACCCGGCCACCAACTCTGCACCCTCTGCTGCAACTTGCCCATGCCCCCCCGCTTCTCCTTCACACAAATTCAGACAGCTGATGTTTTGAAAGCGCTGCAAAATCTGGACCCCTACAAATCAGCTGGGCTAGACAATCTGGACCCTTTCTTTCTAAAACTAGCCGCCGAAATTGTCGCTACCCCTATTACTAGTCTGTTCAACCTCTCTTTCATAACGTCTGAGATCCCCAGAGATTGGAAAGCTGCCGCGGTCATCCCCCTCTTCAAAGGGGGTGACACTCTAGATCCAAACTGCTACAGACCTATATCCATCCTACCCTGCCTTTCGAAAGTATTTGAAAGCCAAGTTAACAAACAGATCATCGACCATTTCGAATACCACCGTACCTTCTCCGCTATGCAATCCGGTTTCCGAGCTGGTCACGGGTGCACTTCAGCCACGCTCAAGGTCCTAAACGATATTATAACCGCGATTGATAATAGACAGTACTGTGCAGCCGTCTTCATCGACCTGGCCAAGGCTTTCGACTCTGTCAACCACCGCATTCTTATTGGCAGACTAAATAGCCTTGGTTTCTCAAATGACTGCCTCGCCTGGTTCACCAACTACTTCTCAGATAGAGTTCAGTGTGTCAAATCGGAGGGCCTGTTGTCTGGACCTATGGCAGTCTCTATGGGGGTGCCACAGGGTTCAATTCTTGGGCCGACACTTTTCTCCGTGTATATCAATGATGTCGCTCTTGCTGCTGGTGACTCTCAGATCCACCTCTACGCAGACGACACCATTTTGTATACATCTGGCCCTTCATTGGACACTGTGTTAACAAACCTCCAAACGAGCTTCAATGCCATACAACACTCCTTCAGTAGCCTCCAACTGCTCTTAAACACTAGTAAAACTAAATGCATGCTTTTCAATCGAACGCTGCTGGCACCCGCCCACCCGACTAGAATCACCACTCTCGACGGGTCTGACCTAGAGTATGTGGACAACTACAAATACCTAGGTGTCTGGTTAGACTGTAAACTCAACTTCCAGACTCACA
>NW_025533696.1:185000-187500 GCF_020615455.1 Coregonus clupeaformis
TGTAACAGTGTAGACCTGATCTAGGACCAGTCTCTAATGAAAAAGTGTATACCTGATCTAGGACCAGTCTCTAGCATAACAGTGTAGACCTGATCTAGGACCAGTCTCTAGTGTAACAGTGTAGACCTGATCTAGGACCAGTCTCTAGTGTATCAGTGTAGACCTGATCTAGGACCAGTCTCTAGTGTAACAGTATAGACCTGATCTAAGACCAGTCTCTAGTGTATCAGTGTAGACCTGATCTAGGACCAGTCTCTATTGTATCAGTGTAGACCTGATCTAGGACCAGTCTCTAGTGTAACAGTGTAGACCTGATCTATGACCAGTCTCTAGTGTAACAGTGTAGACCTGATCTAGGACCAGTCTCTAGTGTATCAGTGTAGACCTGATCTAGGACCAGTCTCTAGTGTAACAGTATAGACCTGATCTAAGACCAGTCTCTATTGTAACAGTGTAGACCTGATCTAGGACCAGTCTCTAGTGTATCAGTGTAGACCTGATCTAGGACCAGTCTCTAGTGTAACAGTATAGACCTGATCTAAGACCAGTCTCTAGTGTATCAGTGTAGACCTGATCTAGGACCAGTCTCTATTGTATCAGTGTAGACCTGATCTAGGACCAGTCTCTAGTGTAACAGTGTAGACCTGATCTATGACCAGTCTCTAGTGTAACAGTGTAGACCTGATCTAGGACCAGTCTCTAGTGTAACAGTGTAAATCTGTAAACCTACCTGAGAGGAGATATAGTAAAGTGATACAGACAGTCATCATGATTCTCTCCCAGTGAAGTCTCATCTCTCCCTGTACTGTTTCTAATCAATCCTGTCACAGTACCTTCACACACACACACACACACACACACACACACACACCCTACACTACTCCTGTCAGAGTACTTGTGAGTCTACTGAGTCTGCTCTCTCTGTGGCGTTTCAGTGTATGTGTGTGTGTGTGTGTGTGTGTGTGTGTGTGTGTGTGTGTGTCAAGCGGTTCAAGTTGAGACTCTTCCTCTTTCTCTACATGTGCAGACACCCACGCTGACAAACACACTACACACTACACACACTGTTTTAAACATTTTGATGAGTTTTAATGAAATGCTTTAAAAGGCCCAGTTTATGTACATATATAATAGATATGTAAATCTCAAAGGTACAACTGACTATTATGGTATTACTGTCTTCATTATTATAACAGCCAAAATGAAGCCAAAATGATATGACTAAACACATAGTTCATATTTACACAAATATTTACAATAATGTTGGTTGACTTTCACAAGATCTGGAGATAAAAGTGATTTTAAACCCAGATGTCATATTTCCATACATTATATACAGTAAAACCACATGAGCTGTTTTAATACAATATGTCAAGGAGGATTTGAAACATGAAAGGGATTGTTTTTTTTCATGTCATTCCAAGATGGCGGCTCTGTGGTGACAACCCTTCATCTCTCTACAGGGAGCTTCCCTTCATCCCAAATGGCACCTTGTTCTCTATAGAGCACTGCCTTTGACCAGGGCCATATGGGGGATAGGTAATAGAGTGTCATTTGAGACGCATCCCTTGTATAGATTATATAGTCCTACATTATTTTGGGTAGCTGGGCTGTAGAGTAGATGGCGTCTTCTGGAGTGTCTTTAGAGAGGTGTACAGCAGGGTATCTTGTAGATTCTACAGTGTCTTTGGGTAGCTGGGCTGTAGAGTAGATGGCGTCTTCTGGGCTGTCTTTAGAGAGGTGTACAGCAGGGTATCTTGTAGATTCTACAGTATCTTTGGGTAGCTGGGCTGTAGAATAGATGGAATCATCCTGGGTTCCACTGGCTGTTGGAGGGCTTGAAGAGACTATAGAATCTGTGGGTAGATTCAAATTGGAGTAGATGAGAGAAGCTGGATGATCTGCAGTAGAATAGCTTGGATTTATATCATCTTTGGGGAAGCATTAGCATGTCACAGTGTGGAATCAAGTATGGGTATCACCATATGTGGAGTGTGTGTGACAGTTAGCATTGCGAGATAAGTGTTAGGATTGACATAAGTGGGTGTATGGAAACATGGCAGTTTATGATAATTACTGTGGGATGTTAGGATAATTAACGTGGCAGTTTATGATAATTACCGTGGGATGTTAGGATAATTAACGTGGCAGTTTATGATAATTACCGTGGGATGTTAGGATAATTAACGTGGCACGTTAGGAGATTTAACGTGAGAGGTTAGGATAATTAACGTGGCACGTTAGGAGATTTAACGTGGCAAGTTAGGAGAATTAAGGTGGCAGGTTAGGATAATTAAAAAGGCAGGTTAGGATAATTAATGTGGCAGGTTAGGAAAACTAACGTGGCAGGTTACAATAAATAAAATAGCAGGTTAGGATAATTAAATTTGTCGGTTAGGATAACTAACATGGCAGTTTAGGAGAACTAACCTAGTAGGTTAGGAGAAGGAGGTTAAGGTTAGGAAACAGGTTAGGGTTAGCTAAAATGCTACAAGGAAAA